>NC_143132.1:108380454-108530681 GCF_059928025.1 Delphinapterus leucas
ACTGACATTGAAACATTGCCCCTGGGCCTTGTGAGGTGAGTGGTTAGCTATCTTGATAACTTTATTCATCCATTCATTCATTTTTTAAAAATAAAATCATTGGACACCAATTAAGTACAAGGTATATTCTAGATGTTAAGTCTACAAAGAGAAATAGATGATAGATAGATAGATAGATAGAATGACATATATATATATACATACATATGTATATATATATATATATATATATATATATGGCAAGGTCTCTTCACAAAATAAATTATAACATTGCAATAGAGATATGACAGAGAAGCAGATAACCATAGCATAAGGCAGAAAATGGCTAGTGACATAAAAGAGGCACAGATAAAGTCCTAGTTTAGTTTCTCTAAAGTCCTTTAGAGAAAAGGAAAAGAAAGCTGGCATGTACCATGCTCCAAGCACTAGGCTAGGTAGAATGCATACATTAGTTTATCTTTCTCTCATATGGCTAATTCCTTCTTGTCCTTCAGGAATTCATTCACATGTCACCTCACCCAGGAAGACTTTCTTGACGTGACTCACCCAGCCTTTCCTCTATGCTCCCACAATCAAAGCTTTATCAAATGACTGGATAATTGTTAATTTATTATCTATCATCCCAAATGATGGTAAGTACCTGGAAGTGGGGAACAATGCCTTGTCTTTGTACATTTTCAGTGTCTAACTCTGAATCTGATGCACACCAAGCTTTCAGTGATGGATGGATGGATGGATGGACAGGCGGATGGACGGATGACTGAAGTACTATTAAAGCATTAGAGGAAAAGGGGGATTGTGTGAGCAACATGATAACAGGAAAACAGAAGGTAGGTTCTAGCAATTGCAGGAGTCCAGTTGGATTGTGTTATAAGAATGTGGGCAGGAAGGTGGCAGGTGACAAATGTTGAAATAGAAGATGGAAAACAGTTTGTAGTGTCTTGAACGCCAAGCTAAGGCAGCTGGATTCACGCAGTAGAGAGTGGAGAGCCACTGGGAGCTGACAAGCCAGGAAGTAATAAGATCAGAGCTGTGTTTTAAGACAATTAATCTGGCAGTTGGAATATTTTTCCTTTTTCAATAATATGTTTACTTTTCATCAAGAATTTTCTTTGCTTAACCCAAAGGAATTAATATTATACTGTGGACTTGAGCAGCCCTGATAAACATTTTTCAAAAGAGCTCAGGGGGCTTCCCTGGTGGTGCAGTGGTTGAGAGTCCGCCTGCCGATGCAGGGGACACAGGTTCGTGCCCCGGTCCGGGAAGATCCCACATGCCGCGGAGCGGCTGGGCCCATGAGCCATGGCCGCTGAGCCTGCGCGTCCAGAGCCTGTGCTCCGCAACAGGAGAGGCCACAACAGTGAGAGGCCCGCGTACCACACACAAAAAAAAACAAAAACACAAAAGAGCTCAGACCTGCATGTGTCTAGGTCAGCCTTGAGTAAAGTGTTGATTTACAATTTTTTTCTTTCAAGCAATTAGTCTTTATGTTACTCCCTAAGCCGATAACCACATTATTTTGATGCAACACTCTGAAATTAATTTTGAGCTGCTCCCCAAGGCCCAGCATGTGGTTACCAGAAAATGCTCACCCACAGCAGGGAGTATCACTAGTGACTTCTATATGAGATTCTCTTCTGAGGCAACGGGTGCTAATAGAGAATACAGTCATTTTTTTCACAAGAAATAATTTTTAAATGACACCATTCATCCAAAGAGATATTATCTTGGAATGTTATGAGAAACATTTTAATACTTGATAGGTAACTAATTACAAAGAATAAATCAATAATAAAAATTAGACCATCATCCTTTGACAATCACATATTGTTCAACTTATCTGCCATAAGCCAGTTTTTATAACAATGCATGTGTACCAAATCATCAAGTGATATCTTCAGACCACTTTAGATAAAATTTGCATCTTAACATTGTAAGGTTATACCAGTAAACATTAAACAGGCAAGTTCAGTTGATATTTTGTTTTTAATAACATTTATTTTCTCTAGTTTCCCAAACCCATTGCTGATCAGCATTTCTACAAGTTCTGTTTTTCTACACACTTAATTCATATGCACATAAATATATATAGGTCATTTTAAAACTTTCATAGCTGAAAGAAGATTGAAAACATTTTGATAACAGTCCAGTTAACTCTGGATAACCAGAGGGCAAATATTTATCACTTAATTTATCTTGAAAAATCTTTCACTCTAATACTTGCTGTAGGTAAACATTTGCTTTTTTTTGCCAGCTGGATATTCACTATATAATCAACTTAATAACTGCTTTGCTGACACTTAATTCCCTTCATTTTTATTTTTTAAGAAGACTGTTTTGAAACTCAAATACTTTACTACTTACTCTCCAGGAAAATCTGGAGCAGGTAGGCCTTGCCTTCCCTCTGGGAGAAACTTGTCGATTTTCATCATGAATTCAAGAAAGAACTGAGTTTTGTTCACATCTCAATTCCTTCAATATTCTCTGTATGATGCAGAGTCCTTTGACACAAAAATTCTCTTACCAAATGCTCTGCTCCAAGGGAAGGTTTATGAGCTGTATGTAATTCTTACCTCAGTCAGTGCAAAGCTGTCTATTCTGTAGAGGTATTAACAGGATGTAGAACAAGATGTCTGTTTCGGTCCCCACAAGGTGACTTTGTCTAATGTAAATTTCTAGATCAGACACCCATGATATAGGGGGAAAAAGCATATTCAAGACCCAAATATTTGTATCCACCATGTTAGGTTACTTGTGCCTATTATATTCCCTGCCATGCACTCCTTATACCAAAGTATTATGAAAGGTTTTAATGAAGTGGTTTACAATTTCAATACTAAAGACACAGACGTAGAGAATGGACTTGAGGACACGGGGAGGGGGAAGGGTAAGCTGGGACAAAGTGAGAGAGTGGCATGGACATATATACACTACCAAATGTAAAACAGATAGCTAGTGGGAAGCAGCTGTATAGCACAGGGAAATCAGCTCGGTACTTTGTGACCACCTAGAGGCGTGGGATAGGGAGGGTGGGAGGGAGACGCAAGAGGTAGGAGATATGAGGATATATGTATATGTATAGCTGATTCACTTTGTTATACAGCAGAAACTAGCACACCATTGTAAAGCAACTATACTCCAATAAAGATGTTAAAAAAATAGTAACAGTTATTCGAATTCTTGATAAATGGTATGAGACTTCATATGCCATGCTTTGACTAAACTACCAGAACCCAAATCCTCAGAATTACCCCAGAACATCAGGCAGCTGCTGTGGGAACCACCTGAAAGGGAATGTTGAACCATACCACCATTGCAGCTCTGAGGGACACATGCAACCCATGACTCTACTCATCTGAACAGTTGACACCTTGGTATTGTTGAGCTCACTGCTCACAGAGGCTGAAGTCAGTTGGATGTTCTTATCTACAGTGGGAACTCTTCCACCAACAATTTCATCCGTGTTCCTCTTTGGCCTCAGCAAAATAATGAAGCACTTGGCAGCAAATATACAACCCAATAAACCATAGCTGGATGCCAAGATTGCAAATATTTCCATGGCCACTTTAAACTTGCCTTTGGTGCTCAAGTAAGCAGGGACAAAAGAGATGCAGACAATAAAAAAGACCAGCATCCCAAAGGTGACGCATTTTCCTTCATAGTAATTATCCAGCAACTGGCGAGCCGCAAGGGTTGTAAGAAAGCACAGCAAGGCCAAGAAGACATCCATCCCAAATATAGAGCACAAAAATTCTACAGAAACTTCATAACATTCCAGAATAATCTTTATATTTTGAGATTCCATGTTCTTGTACACCCTTGGGGGTTCTAATACTAAGTAGGCTGTACATATGCCAATTTCGACTAGAACAGAGATTAGCACAATGATTTTCCAATAAAGAGAGTGAATGGATATAAGTCGGGTTTTGGATTTGGTAATTCTGTAGGCTAAAAACAGTGAAATAGTCTTTCCAAGAATGCAAGACAGGCAAAGTAAAAGCCCAGTGCCAGAGTGACCTTACGGGCCATACAGGACCAGATGTATGGCTTGCCAATGAAGAATATGGAAGACAGCAACGTGATGACAAGAGAAATCTGACTGAGAAAGCTCGGCTCCCGGTCATTGGCAGTCACGAGCGGAGTGTGTCTGTATATCACATACACAACTGTGACTGCCGAAACCACAAATGCCCCAAAGATGGAGAGAATGACAAGAGTGAATCCCAGGACCTCATCATAAGCAAGGAATTCCACCTCTTTCAGCACACACTCGCTCTTTTGTGCATTTGGACCAATAGTCTTCACCACATTGTTCACACTCCCTTTGACCTAATGAACAAAGAACAGAGGACTGACTGCAAAGAAATCCACTTGTCCCCTTCAGCTGCGAATAGCCCAGAGGAGCCAAAAGCCTAATGCAAGACTCACTGAAATTTTCTATAGAGAATATATAATATCTAAAAAAAAAAAAGCAGTGATAAAATGGTCTTTAGAGTGTGCAGCTAACATTACAGATTGAGAATTGATTTCAATTTTGGAAATTCAGTCTCCCGTCTTGGTTTCAGCTCTTCCTGCATGGGCCTTTTTCAGTAAGATGCCTTTTCTTTTTCTTCCAATTATCTTATTGAGAAGGGAGGTGTGTACCCTCATAAGCCCAAGAACAATCCACAAATATATGAGAACATTAAAGCTACTAAGGTGAAACAATTAAGAGTACTGTGACAGGGATACGGTTGATTAAAATACGAGGGTTTTCAATCTTTCATTCAGCTTCTCCTCCACCTACTGAAGAGAATTTTGTCTTTGCCCACTCAGCTTTCCTCTCCTCACCCTCCAGATGCAGATTTGAGAGAAGAGGTAAAGAAAGGTTGAGAATTAGAAGAAAGGAAACAAAAACAACAACCACATTGACTAAGGTTGAAAAAACTTTTGAGGCATTTAGCTGGGCAGAGGCTCTAAAGGAGAATATTGCAACATAAGAAAAAATCTGAGATGAATTTGTGGTAGATTATGAAATGGATCTCTTCACTGTTCTATGAGAGATGCAGGTAAAGACTGGAATTCCCTTTCAATCACGTCTGACTGCTGGATTGGACTCCTCTTGTTGTTTCTGTGCAGAGACTGGGCCACAGGGGGTCCAAAGAGTTGTTCAGATTACCTTGTGCTTGTTTTCCATTTGTGGAAAATTTTACATTTTTAAAATCCTCTTTTAACTAAATTGCTATAGAGGGCCTTTTGGCAAGAGACATACAATTTGTTATCTTGAACAGAAGGTAGAGATAAAAATAAACTTGCTGCAACATGCTCCATAGGGCTAAGCATACCAAGCCCAACTAAAATTCTGGTCAAGAACAGCAATTCAACAGGTTGTAGTGAAAAATTCATAGAGCAGTAGATATAGAATTCACTTGTCCTACAGACTTTGAGTAATTATGGTCTTTGCCTTTAGGGATGTACTTCTAAATCTTATATTTCTAAATTAGAGATAATTCTGTAAAACATAGAACTGTAATTCACTTATTTACTATTCATTCACATTTTTCCATAACTAATATTTAATCTATTTCAGAAATTGAAATAATTCTAAACACTTTTTTTTTGCAAACCCATGTATTCATATTTCACATATCATTTAAAAAATTTTTTCCCCTCTTAAATTCATGGATGTTGGTCTTTTTCCCAAATGTAGCAGCTTTGGAACTAAAACTGCCCTGGTCCAGGAAGATCCCACATGCCATGGAGCAACTAATCCTGTGCGCCACAACTACTGAGCCTGAGCTCTAGAGCCCGCGAGGCACAACTACTGAGCCCACATGCCACAACTACTGAAGACCGCGCACCTAGAGCCCATACTCCGCAACAAGAGAAGCCACCATAATGAGAAGCCTGTGCACCACAATGAAGAGTAGCCCCGCTTGCTGCAACTAGAGAAAGACCACGCATAGCAATGAAGACCCAAAAATAAATAAATATAAATAAATTTATATTAAAAAAAGTAATGTTATAATTTTTTGCACTGCACAGAACATCCAATAGTTTGATGGATTATAATTTTTGTCATAAGTTGTTCACATCTATTTATAAAGAAGGCTCCCAAGGCCCTCTCTGCCCAAACATGTTTAATATCCTTCCATTTTAATACCAGTGAAAAAATGACCATCTCTACCTGGTTCCCGTGACGCATGCCCATCAACACACAGGATGCAGTCAAAGCAACATATTGGTTCCCCATGACGAATTCCCTTCCCGGTCCCAGGCTGACACAGGTCAGTACACACTGAATGGGGAAGCTAGCAAAGATAAATACAATGCATGTAACAAAGCCCTTTGTCTCTACCTTGCCAGGCTAAGAAAGTTTCCACCTGGATTTCTGTGGAAGTTTTGCAATATCTTGGGAAACCCAGGATAGCTGGGCAAGAATAACAGACAAAGAGAATAATAACATGGAAAGCCTAGAGGAATTTTGCTAAAAGTCCTATACTTGATTCTAGAAATGGGATTCTAGAAAAGTCCTGTGGTTGATTCTAGAAATTATCAAAGCTAATCCCAAACCTAACTCTTTCTAACCTTGAAGACTCAGACCAGGCTCCATGTCCATGGGGCTCTGAGGAGAGGATAATTTGTCAAGTCTGTTTCTCGTTGAGGGGGGATCCCAAGAATCATCTTGAGTGCCTGAGAAAGACTTCTTCTCAGCAAAGTCATCCCAACACAGTCTGAAGATGTGTCATACAGAATCAGTAGAAAATAACAATGAAAGGTCTATTCCATGTGGAAAATTGTATGGCAAAAAGGAAAAGTGGACAAGGCACAGCACTGGAATATTTTCTCACAAAAAGAGCTTAGAAAACCCAGTGGTAAACATAGGTCTCCCTTTACATTCTACATGGTTGTGCACATTGAAACCCACCATGAATGCAATGTTTGTAAATCGGTTTATATCTAAATGTAAATGAGGAGCTTCCTATTTAAAAAGGAGAGAAGCTGTATTTCTCCATTAAGCAGAGATTCATTTTGGAAAGTGAAAAGATTCATTTTGGAAATCAGAATTTTCCTATGTTGAGTTTCCCAAGATAAATCTGAATTAGATAACAATGGAAAATATCAGAAATCTATGAGCTCAGTTATGGTATGTAAGATTACTTAAGTATGTATTGCTAAACACAATAGACAGGCTTCTTAAAAGGGTTGTGTGCGTGTGCATGCGTGCGTGCGTGCGTGCGTGCGTGTGTGTGTGTGTATCACCACAGAATGACTATATTTCCTCTCTCCTGACCCAGTGTTCTGAAAAGGGCTCTCCATATAACTTTCTTTGAAAATCATCACAGTAAGCTGATGGCTTTTTGTTCTGTTTCTCAGTATCCCTTCCCTTCTCAACCCTCATGATCTAGCTTCCAGCCCACTCACCTCACTAAAATGTTTCTTGCCAAGTCTGACAGCTCTTCCTCTAGTACCGTTCTCCTTTCTCTCTCTTGGACATCTGGCACTCTTGATCAACTCCTCCTTGAGATGCAGGTTCCCTTGGCTTCCACTGGGTCCTTTTATTTCTTCTGTTGGTTCTACTTCCTCTACCTACCTCATCACTGTGGGTGTTGTTTGTTTGTTTGTTGTTTTTTTGGCTCTAGTCCTTGATCCTCTGCTTTTATCTCTCAATATAAAGCAGCTCATTCATTCTCTTGTCTTCAACCAGCACCTCTACCTAAGAACATCCAAAACTTGACTGTAGCACCAACTTTTCCCACCTGACCTCTAATTCCATATCCTAAACTCCCAACATGTCCCTACTCTGAGATTCCACCATCACCTCAAATTCAACATGTCCAAAACTACCCCCATTTACCCTATTCCCCCTCCTGAATTCCCTATTTCTGTCACTGACACCACCAGTCTCACCCATCATCTCCAACCATATCTTCTATTACTTGCCTACACATACCTTCACTCAGGCCCATCTGCTTACCAACCTCCAGATTCAGTTTATTATCATGAGTTAAATCATGCCTTATACCATCTACTAATTGTTGGTGCAGGACACTTCCAAGGCCAGTCCATCAGCAAATCCAGTGGATTTTACTCTTGTCCCCTTCAGTCTATTTGCAACATGGCAGATAGAATAATTCTGTAAACTCTAAGTTGGATCATGACTCTCCTCTGTCAAAACTCTTCCGTGGCTCCCCATTTCACTCAGAGTAAAAGCCAAAGTCCTTCAACAGCCCACAAGGCTCTATGTGATCTGACCCTCTCTCACCCCTCTTACCTTCTCTCACACTACCCTCTCTCTCTCACTCTTTCCAGCCACACTGAACTCTTTCCTGTTCTTCTAAAATGCCAAAAGTACCCCTACCTCAGGCTTTAAAAGTTGCTGTTTCCTCTGCTTGGAATGCTCTCCCCCTAGATAATGCATGGATTCACTGTCTTTTCAGTTTTCGTTCAAATGTCACCCCAGTGAGGCCTTCCCTGACCACACTATGTGAGATTACAACACTCCCGCCAGCACCCTCTATCTCAATCCCTGCTATTTTTCTCTCCCTAACATTATCATCCATTAAAATACTATATAACTTATTTATTTATCTTGTATATTACCTGTCTCTTCCCACTGAAATGTTAGTCCCATTAGGCAGGGATTTGTTCTGTTTTGTACATTAACACATCCCCAGCTCCTAGAACAGTGTCTAGCACATATAATATTGTGTTCAATAAATATCTGTTCAATTAATTAATGATTAGATTTTAAGTGCTGCAAGGGCAGTGGTCTTTTTGCAGTGCTTAACACAGAGGTCGACTCATAGCACATGCTTAGTGAATTTGTACTGAATTACATTTGAACCAATTTCATTATACAAATATAACCTTGGGAATACCCTAGTGGTCCAGTAGTTAGGACTCCGAACGTTCACTGAGGATGGCACGGGTTTAATCCCTGGTCAGGGAACTAAAATCCCACAAGCCGCACAGCATGGCCAGGGGGAAAAAATAAAATAAAATTTATTTAAAAAAACAAAAATAACCCTAATTTTAATAAAGATGAGAAAAATAAAATTACTATGCTCTAATGAAACATTATTAAAATAGAAATCTACTAGTACATTTTACTACTTTTCTATCAATTTTTAGTAGAATGAGCATTCTATGAACTTTGCTTATACAAGCAATAGCATCTTCTCTTGTTTCATGCAGAACATTGTACTGAGCACCTGCTCTATGGCTAGCACCAGGAATACAAAAGGGAAGAGTCTCAGGCCCCATTCAGGGAGAGGGCTCTGGGCCACAGAACGTGGTTTATATGCTAGGCCTAGGGCAGCTCTGTCTTTCTGCAATGATGGAAGTGTTATATATCTGTATCGTCCAGTATGGTAGCCCCTAGCCACACGTGGCGGTTGAGTACTTGGAATGTAGCTAATGTGACTAAGGAAGCAAATTTTTTATTTTAGTTAATTTTAATTTTAAAAGCTACATGTGGCTAGGGACAACTGTATTGGACAGAGCAGCTCTAAGCCAAAGAAATAAAATGCAGAAGAACTATGGCCCCTACAGTGGCAAACACTAAGTTTTGATTTTTATCCTGCCAAAATGTATTCAAGAGCTGCTTAGGGTCGGGTTAAGAAAGGGAGGAACTAGCGTGTATGCATGTATGTATGTGTGTATGTATCTATGAGTATACATGAGTCTGTATATGTTTATTGATACCCATGGAAAACCAAGGACTAAAAAAAGAGATAAAAAGATTCCCTTGCTATCTGGCACAGCATAGGAGCTTGGAAATCTTAATTTTCTTGTATTCTTATGTCCTTTCCCAGTATGATTCAGAAGACTATTTGGGGATCTCAGATCCCAGGTCAAAAGGGCCACACAAGAAGAGGGAAGATACATGAATAAGAAACAAGATGAAGAAAGACATCCTCCCCCAAAAAATGTCTTGAAGAAGCAAAGAAAAACTGCTGGCTGTCCTGACACCCACTTATAGCTCTCTCTCACTCCTGCTGCTTCCTCCAGAAGATTCACATGGAAGATTAAATTGCCAATGTTCTTCCACCACCCTATCGGTTTACTGTAACACTACTGATAAACACTAAACTGGAATATCAAAAGCCCTACAGTTCTTCTCTCCTAGAACTAATATTTCATTAAGGGTAAAAAGTTCAGCAGTCTGGTAAGTGATGAGGTTTCCCCAGTGCTTCTCTAGGTGTTATCTTTACATTGTGTAACCAGGGCACCCTGTCTCTAGCTTCTCTTCTAAAATGTTCAGACCTGCAGTTCTGCAGAGCAAAGCCCACCTGTTGCTATAGGAAGTGGAGGAATTAAAATTGTAATAATAATGAATAATGAATAATAATTCAGTATTAATAACAGTAATAACGAAAATAACAGCTTTTTATCTGGAGTAAGTACTTTACAACCAAATCTTCAAACCTCATATCCACTGCTTTCCAGAACGATTTTGAAAACAATTTTTTTAAAGAATTTTGAAAGTTATGAAACTCACCCTTTTCTCCTATAATTTCTCAATAAAGGATTTTTTGAATGCTATATTAAAACTTATTGACATGTCTATGCACCCATATGTGTATATATATATATATATATATATATACTATATTGGAAGCTAATGTTCCTTACATCAAGTTATATTATGAACTTGTAAATCCTACTTCGCATTTTTGACCCTGGGAATAAATAAGAAAAAATAAGGAAGAAGAAATAAAGTTCCTCCAGAACTATGGTCAGAGAGGGAAGGGAAGGACTTCTGGGTTGTCCCAGGGTAATGGTAACTACTAAACTGTGAATCTTTCCACACAGTCTCTGAAAAACACCATACAGATTTAAAAGAAAAAAAGAGTAAATAAAACCACACATGACCACAACTTCAGCATCATAAAGAGCCTGAAAATATTATAAATTTCAAAGTAATTATAACTAGATAAATAGCCATTAAATTCCAGCAAGGCCACCTCTATAGCTCCCTCCTCATCCCTAGGTGTATGGGAAATGATGGAACTCTGGGGAAACTGTGCAGAAAAGAGTAAGGGGGAGCAGACAAGCTAAGGTTATTGGAGAGTAGACAAAACATTCTTAGAAAGAAAATGTCAGGCTATAGGGCAAGGTCTTGAAGGTGGGACTCAAAGCGATGGTTTCACCCCTGCAGTGAGACCAGAAAGTATACAGAGGGAGAAGCGATAGAAAGGGTAAAAAGTAAGAAAGGAAAATTAAGAACTCCATAGAAACAAGAGTGAACCATAAAATCAAAAGACAAGATAAGCCTTCCCTTTCCACACAAAAGTCATCTCTTAAATAAATTGCTCTGCACTCTACTAACAGAAGAAGGCAGTCTTGAAATAGAGACTTGTGATCCACCTAAAACCCACATCCTTGTCCATAGAAACAACTAAAGATAGAATTGTGCCTCCATATAAGTTTACTATAGGAGGAAAACAAAAAATGAAAATCGAAAAATTCCAGCAGAAGAGGATGTGGAGAAAAGGGAACCCTCCTACACTGTTGGTGGGAATGTAAATTGATACAGCCACTATGGAGAACAGTATGGAGGTTCCTTAAAAAACTAAAAATAGAATTACCATATGATTCAGCAATCCCACTACTGGGCATATACCCAGAGAAAACCATAATTCAAAAAGGCCCATGCACCCCAATGTTCATTGCAGCTCTATTTGCAATAGCCAGCAAATGGAAGCAACCTAAAAGTCCATTGACAGATGAATAGATAAAGAAGATGTGGGGAAGATGGCGGAAGAGTAAGACACGGAGATCACCTTCCTCCCCACAGATACACCAGAAATACATCTACACGTGGAACAACTCCTACAGAACACCTACTGAACGCTGGCAGAAGACCTCAGACCTCCCAAAAGGCAAGAAACTCCCCACGTATCTGGGTAGGGCAAAAGAAAAAAGAATAAACAGAGACAAAAGGATAGGGACGGTACCTGCACCAGCGGGAGGGAGCTGTGAAGGATAAGAGGTTTCCACACACTAGGAAGCCCCTTCGCGGGCGGAGACTCTGGGTGGTGGAGGGGGAAAGCTTCGGAGCCGTGGGCGAGAGCACAGCAACAGGGGTGCGGAGGGCAAAGCGAAGAGATTCCCGCACAGAGGATCGGTGGCGACCGGCACTCACCAGCCCGAGAGGCTTGTCTGCTCACCCGCCGGGGCGGGCGGGGCTGGGAGCTGAGGCTTGGGCTTCGGTCGGAGCGGAGGGAGAGGACTGGGGTTGGCGGCGTGAACACAGCCTGCAGGGGGTTAGTGCGCCACGGCTAGGCGGGAGGGAGTCTGGGGAGAAGTCTGGACCTGCCGAAGAGGCAAGAGACTTTTTCTTCCCTCTTTGTTTCCTGGTGCGAGAGGAGAGGGGATTAAGAACGCTGCTTTAAGGAGCTCCAGAGACGGGCACGAGCCGCGGCAAAAAGCGTGGACCCCAGAGACGCGCATGAGAAGCTAAGGCTGCTGCTGCCGCCACCAAGAAGCCTGTGTGCGAGCACAGGTCACTGTCCACACCCCCGTTCCGGGGAGCCTGTGCAGCCCGCCACTGCCAGGGTCCCGGGATACAGGGACGACTCCCCCGGGAGAACATACAGTGCGCCTCAGGCTGGTGCAACGTCACGCCGGCCTCTGCCGCCGCAAGCTCGCCCAGCACTCCCTGACCCTCCCTCCCCCCGGCCTGAGTGAGCCAGAGGCGCCGAATCACCTGCTCCTTTAACCCCATCCTGTCTGAGCGAAGTACAGACGCCCTCCGGCCACCTACACGCAGAGGAGGGGCCAAATCCAAAGCTGAGCCCCTGGGAGCTGTGAGAACAAAGAAGAGAAAGGGAAATCTCTCCCAGCAGCCTCAGAAGCAGCAGATAAAAGCTCCACAATCAACCTGATGTACCCTGCATCTGTGGAATACATGAATAGACAACGAATCATCCCAAATTGAGGCGGTGGACTTTGAGAGCAAGATTTATGATTTCTTCCCCTTTTCCTCTTTTTGTGAGTGTGTATGTGTATGCTTCTGTGTGAGATTTTGTCAGTATAGCTTTGCTTCCACCATTTGTCGTAGGGTTCTATCCATAGGTTTTTTTTGTTTGTTTTGTTTTTTCTCTTAATTATTTTTTTATTTTAATAACTATTATATTTTATCTTACTTTATTTTATTTTACTTTACCTTCTTTCTTTCTTTTTTTTGTTCCTTCCCTCCTTCCTTCCTCCCTCCCACCCTCCCACCTTTCTTTCTTTCTGTCTTTCTACTTCTACTACTTCTTTCTTTCTACTTTTTCTCCCTTTTATTCTGAGCCGTGTGGATGAAAGGCTCTTGGTGCTGCAGCCAGGAGTCAGTGCTGTGCCTCTGAGGTGGGAGAGCCAACTTCAGAACACTGGTCCACAAGAGACCTCCCAGCTCCACATGATATCAAAAGGTGAAAATCTCCCAGAGATCTCCATCTCAACACCAGCACCCAGCTTCACTCAGCGACCAGCAAGCTACAGTGCTGGACATCCTAAGCCAAACAACTGGCAAGACAGGAACACAACCCCACCCATTAGCAGAGAGGCTGCCTAAAATCATAAGTCCACAGACACCCCAAAACACACCACCAGACGTGGACCTGCCCACCAGAAAGGCAAGATCCAGCCTCATCCACCAGAACACAGGCACTAGTCCCCTCCACCAGGAAGCCTACATAACCCACTGAACCAACCTTAGCCACTGGGGACAGACACCAAAAACACGGGAACTATGAACCCGCAGACTGCAAAAAGGAGACCCCAAACACAGTAAGAGAAGCAAAATGAGAAGACAGAAAAACGCACAGCAGATGAAGGAGCAAGATAAAAACCCACCAGACCTAATAAATGAAGAGGAAATAGGCAGTCTACCTGAAAAAGAATTCAGAATAATGATAGCAAACATGATCCAAAATCTTGGAAACAGAATAGACAAAATGCAAGAAACATTTAACAAGGACCTAGAAGAACTAAAGATGAAACAAACAACGAAAAACAACACAATAAATGAAATGAAAAATACTCTAGATGGGATCAATAGCAGAATAACTGAGGCAGAAGAACGGATAAGTGACCTGGAAGATAAAATAGTGGAAATAACTACTGCAGAGCAGAATAAAGAAAAAAGAATGAAAAGAACTGAGGACAGTCTCAGAGACCTCTGGGACAACATTAAATGCACCAACATTCGAATTATAGGAGTTCCAGAAGAAGAAGAGAGAAAGAAAGGGACTGAGAAAATATTTCAAGAGATTATAGTTGAAAACTTCCCTAATACGGGAAAGGAAGTAGTTAATCAAGTCCAGGAAGCACGGAGAGTCCCATACAGGATAAATCCAAGGAGAAACACACAAAGACATATATTAATCAAACTGTCAAAGGTTAAATACAAAGAAAACATATTAAAAGCAGCAAGGGAAAAACAACAAATAACACACAAGGGAATCCCTTTAAGGTTAACAGCTGATCTTTCAGCAGAAACTCTGCAAGCCAGAAGGGAGTGTCAGGACATATTTAAAGTGATGAAGGAGAAAAACCTGCAACCAAGATTACTCTACCCAGCAAGGATCTCATTCAGATTTGATGGAGAAATTAAAACCTTTACAGACAAGCAAAAGCTGAGAGAGTTGAGCACCACCAAACCAGCTCTACAACAACTGCTAAAGGAACTTCTCTAGGCAAGAAACACAAGAGAAGGAGAAGACCTACAATAACGAACCCAAAACAATTAAGAAAATGGGAATAGGAACATACATATCGATAAATACCTTAAATGCAAATGCACTAAATGCTCCCACCAAAAGACACAGATTGGCTGAATGGATACAAAAACAAGGCCCATATATTTGCTGTCTACATGAGACCCACTTCAGACCTAGAGACAAATACAGACTGAAAGTAAGGGGATAGAAAAGGATATTTCATGCAAATGGAAACCAAAAGAAAGCTGGAGTAGCAATTCTCATATCAGACAAAATAGACTTTAAAATAAGGACTATCAGAAGAGACAAAGAAGGACACTACATAATGATCAAGGCATCAATCCAAGAAGAACATATAACAATTGTAAATATTTATGCACCCAACATAGGAGCACCTCAATACATAAGGCAAATACTAACAGCCATAAAAGGGGAAATCGACAGTAATACATTCATAATAGGGGACTTTTAACACCCCACTTTCACCAATGGACAGATCATCCAAAATGAAAATAAATAAGGAAACACAAGCTTTAAATGATACATTAAACAAGATGGACTTAATTGATATTTATAGGACATTCCATCCAAAAACAACAGAATACACATTTTTCTCAAGTGCTCATGGAACATTCTTCAGGATAGATCATATCTTGGGTCACAAATCAAGCCCTGGTAAATTTAAGAAAATTGAAACTGTATCAAGTGTCTTTTCCAACCACAGCACTATGAGACTAGATATCAATTACAGGAAAAGATCTGTAAAAAATACAAACACGTGGAGGCTAAACAATACACTACTTAATAACGAAGTGATCACTGAAGAAATCAAAGAGGAAATCAAAAAATACCTAGAAACAAATGACAGTGGAGACACGACGACCCAAAATCTATGGGATGCAGCAAAAGCAGTTCTAAGAGGGAAGTTTATAGCAATGCAATCCTACCTTAAGAAACAGGAAACATCTCGAATAAACAACCTAACCTTGCACCTAAATCAATTAGAGAAAGAAGAACAAAAAAACCCCAAAGTTGGCAGAAGGAAAGAAATCATAAAAATCAGATCAGAAATAAATGAAAAAGAAATGAAGGAAATGATAGTAAAGATCAATAAAACTAAAAGGTGGTTATTTGAGAAGATAAACAAAATTGATAAACCATTAGCCAGACTCATCAAGAAAAAAAGGGAGAAGACTCAAATCAATAGAATTAGAAATGAAAGAGGAGAAGTAACAACTGACACTGCAGAAATACAGTAGATCATGAGAGATTACTACAAGCAACTATATGCCAATAAAATGGACAACCTGGAAGAAATGGACACATTCTTAGAAAGGCACAACCTTCCGAGACTGAACCAGGAAGAAATAGGAAATATGAACAGACCAATCACAAGCACTGCAATTGAAACTGTGATTAAAAATCTTCCAACAAACAAAAGCTCAGGACCAGATGGCTTCACAGACGAATTCTATCAAACATTTACAGAAGAGCTAACACCTATCCTTCTCAAACTCTTCCAATATATAGCAGAGGGAGGAACACTCCCAAACTCTTTCTACGAGGCCACCATCACCCTGATACCAAAACCAGACAAGGATGTCACAAAGAAAGAAAACTACAGGCCAATATCACTGAAGAACATAGATGCAAAAATCCTCAACAAAATACTAGCAAACAGAATCCAACAGCACATTAAATGGATCATACACCATGATCAAGTGGGGTTTATTCCAGGAATGCAAGGATTCTTCAATATACGCAAATCAATCAACGTGATACACCATATTAACAAATTGAAGGAGAAAAACCATATGATCATCTCAATAGATGCAGAGAAAGCTTTCGACAAAATCAAACACCCATGTATGATAAAAACCCTGCAGAAAATAGGCATAGAGGGAACTTTCCTCAACATAATAAAGGCCATATATGACAAACCCACAGCCAATATCGTCCTCAATGGTGAAAAGCTGAAACCATTTCCACTAAGATCAGGAACAAGACAAGGCTGACCACTCTCACCACTCTTATTCAGCATAGTTTTGGAAGTTTTAGCCACAGCAATCAGAGAAGAAAAGGAAATAAAAGGAATCCAAATCAGAGAAGAAGAAGTAAAGCTGTCACTGTTTGCAGATGACATGATACTATACATAGAGAATCCTAAAGATGCTACCAGAAAACTACTAGGGCTAATCAGTGAATTTGGTAAAGTAGCAGGATACAAAATTAATGCACATAAATCTCTGGCATTCCAATACACTAATGATGAAAAATCTGAAAGTGAAATCAAGAAAACACTCCCATTTACCATTGCAACAAAAAGAATAAAATATCTAGGAATAAACCTACCTAAGGAGACAAAAGACCTGTATGCAGAAAATTATAAGACACTGATGAAAGAAATTAAAGATGATACAAATAGATGGAGAGATATACCATGTTCTTGGATTGGAAGAATCAACATTGTGAAAATGACTCTACTACTGAAAGCAATCTACAGATTCAATGCAATCCCTATCAAACTACCACTGGCATTTTTCACAGAACTAGAACAAAAAATTACACAATTTGTATGGAAACACAAAAGACCCCCAATAGCCAAAGCAATCTTGAGAACGAAAAACAGAGCTGGAGGAATCAGGCTCCCTGACTTCAGACTCTACTACAAAGCTACAGTAATCCATACAGTATGGTACTGGCACAAAAACAGAAAGATAGATCAATGATACAGGATAGAAAGCCCAGAGATAAACCCACGCACATATGGTCTCCTATTTTTGATAAAGGAGGCAGGAATATACAGTGGAGAAAGGACAGCCTCTTCAATAAGTGGTGCTGTGAAAACTGGACAGGTACATGTAAAAGTATGAGATTAGATCACTCCCTAACACCATATACAAAAATAAGCTCACAATGGATTAAAGACCTAAATGTAAGGCCAGAAACTGTCAAACTCTTAGAGGAAAATATAGGCAGGACACTCTGTGACATAAATCACAGCAAGATCCTTTTTGACCCACCTCCTAGAAAAATGGAAATAAAAACAAAAATAAACAAATGGGACCTAATGAAACTTCAACGCTTTTGCACAGCAAAGGAAACCATAAACAAGACCAAAAGACAACCCTCAGAATGGGAGAGAATATTTGCAAATGAAGCAACTGAGAAAGGATTAATCTCCAAAATATAGAAGCAGCTCATGCAGCTTAATAACAAAAAAACAAACAACCCAATCCAAAAATGGGCAGAAGACCTAAATAGACATTTCTCCAAATAAGATATACAGACTGCCAACAAACACATGAAAGAATGCTCAACATCACTAATCATTAGAGAAATGCAAATCAAAACTACAATGAGATATTATCTTACACCAGTCAGAATGGCCAGCATCAAAAAATCTAGAAACAATAAATGCTGGAGAGGGTGTGGAGAAAATGGAACCCTCTTGCAGTGTTGGTGGGAATGTAAATTGATACAGCCACCGTAGAGAACAGTATGGAGGTTCCTTAAAAAACTACAAATAGAACTACTATATGACCCAGCAATCCCACTACTGGGCATATACCCTGAGAAAACCATAATTCAAAAAGAGTCATGTGCCAAAATGTTCACTGCAGCTCTATTTACAATAGCCCGGAGATGGAAACAACCTAAGTGTCCATCATCGGATGAATGGATAAAGAAGATGTGGCACATATATACAATGGAATATTACTCAGCCATAAAAAGAAACGAAATTGAGCTATTTGTAATGAGTTGGATATACCTAGAGTCTGTCATACAGACTGAAGTAAGTTAGAAAGAGAGAGAGAAATACCATATGCTAACACATATATATGCAATTTAAGAAGAAAAAATGTCATGAAGAACCTAGGGGTAAGACAGGAATAAAGACACAGACCTACTAGAGAATGGACTTGAGGATATGGGGAGGGGGAAGGGTAAGCTGTGACAAAGTGAGAGAGAGGCATGGACATATATACACTACCAAACGTAAAGTAGATAGCTAGTGGGAAGCAGCCGCATAGCACAGGGATATCAGCTCGGTGCTTTGTGACCGCCTGGAGGGGTGGGATAGGGAGGGTAGGAGGGAGGGAGATGCAAGAGGGAAGAGATATGGGAACATATGTATATATATAACTGATTCACTTTGTTATAAAGCAGAAACTAACACACCATTGTAAAGCAATTATACTCCGATAAAGATGTTAAAAAAAAAAAAGATATGGTACATATATACAATGGAATACTACTCAGCCTTAAATAATAATAATAATAATGCATTTGCAGCAACATGGATGGACCTAGAGACTGTCATACTGAGCAAAGTAAGTCAAACAGAGAAAGGCAAATATCATATGATATCACTTATATGGGGAATCTAAAAAAGGCTACAAATTAACTTATCTACGAAACAGAGATAGAATTACAGATGTAGAAAACAAACTTATGGTTACCAGGGGGTAATGGCGGGGGAGGGCTCAATTGGGAGGTTGGGATTGACATATACATACTACTACATATAAAATAGATAACTAATAAGGACCTACTGTATAGCACAGGTAACTCTACTCAATACTCTGTAATGGCCTATATGGGAAAGGAACCTAAAAGAGTGGATATATGTATATGTATAACTGATTTACTCTGCTGTACACCTGAAACTAACACAACATTGTAAAGCAACTATACTCCAATAAATTTTTTTTTTTAGAAAGCTTAAAATAGAGCTACCACATGATCCTGCAATCCCACTCCTGGGCATATATCCAGAGAAAACCATAATTCAAAAAGATACTTTCACCCCAATGTTCATTGCAGAAAGAGAAAGACAAATACCATATGATATCACTTATATGTGGAATCTGAAATACGATACAAATGAACATATCTATGAAACAGAAACAGACTCACAGATACAGAGTACAGACTTGTGGTTGCCAAGAGGGAGGGGGGTGGGGGAGGGAAGGATTGGGAGTTTGGGATTAGCAGATGCTAACTATTGTATATAGGATGGATAAACAACAAGGGCCTACTGTGTAGCACACGGAACTATATTCAATATCCTGTGATAAACCATAATGGAAAAGAGAAGTATATATATATATAACTGAATCACTTTGCTGTACAGCAGAAATTAACACAACATTGTAAATCAACAATACTTCAATAAAATTTTTGTAAAAATATTCCAGTAAGTTAAAATTCCCCTCTAAAACGTACATACACAACCATTAAGCAGAAGAATACTGTAACACTTTAAATAGATATCCTAGCACTTCAATTAAGTATTCTCAGAAAAGCACTTGTAGATGTCAAAAATATCTCAAACCAGATATTTTAAAATTTAAAACATCAATGGATATAAGACTGGAAGAAATGAAAAAAGTTCATTTATCTCAGGAAAGAAACTATTTCAAAAATTAAGATAAAAGTCACAAGGTGTTCAAAATATATATACTTGAGTAAAAAGTTAATAAGGGGCATTCAATAAAGGCAGGAAAACAATAAAGAGAATAAGGATGAGATAAAGAATAAAGCAAAAATTATCAGAAAGAAAGTGAATAAAAGGAAGAGACAAAGGAAGTCAAACATTTTGGAGTACTTGAAGAAGGAAAACAAAATCATAGAACTAATATTTAAAACTATAATAAAAAAAGTTCCAAAAACAAAAGATCTGAACCTATATATAGAAAAGATATGTATTTTATTCGGGAAAATTAACTTGGAATAGCCAGCTCTAGGTTTCTGATATTCCATAGCACCTAAAAGAGTATAAAAATGCAATTCTCTATATATATAAACAAAATAAGATGTCAGAGTAACTAACCTCTGATGATTCGTTGTTCCAAAATATTGTCACATTCTTAATCATCACGAGTTCAAATTTAGAGTTTGTGAATATATATTCTCCAACCTTCACAAAGGCTATCTCTCCATTATCATCTAATTGCCAATTTAGAATATCATAGTATCCAGCCACATCTCCATTATCATCAACTTCTATTCTCATTCCATTATGGGTTGTAAACTTAAGTGTCTTCAAATAACACATTAACTAGAAAAAAAGGGGGAAAAACAACAGGGAAAAAAACAATTTTTAAAAATTTGATTGCCTAGAAAACAGGGTTTATAAAGAAAATAATCTCAAAACTCCTATCTAATTCATGGGACTGAATTTTTTCCTATTCCTCTATACCTTTGCTGTCTAATACAACAGCTCCTAGCCACATATGACAATTGAAATCTGAAAAGTGGCTGGCCAAATTGCGATGGGCTATAAGGGTAAAATACACACTGGGTTGCAAAAGTTAGTTCAAAAAAATGTAAACTCTCTCCTTAATAATTTCATGTAATTATTTTTATATTAAGTTATCCTGATTATGACCAAATGTTAAAGTATTATTTGGGGTTAAATAAAATATATTAAATTTAACTTCATCTGTTCCTTTTTATTTTTTAATTTGGCTACTATAAAAGTTTTAATTACCTGTGTGGCTTTTAAATTTCTATTAGACAGTACTGATCTATACCAAGGTAAAGTGATGCCTAATATTTCCTAATACCTACAAACCTAGGGAAGAGAGGATATTCCCTCTTAGATTTCTTCACTAATAGGTACCAGTCTACCCTACTACCATCATTCCCTTCCCTGCATGTCAGGTGCTAGAGACGGGAAGATCAAGACCCATTCCCCACCCTTCCAAAGTTCACAGTCCAGTAGAAGGGCTAGACAAATAAACAGGTACTAATGGTAAATTCAATGTACTCTGTGTTGCTGATGTGGAAAGAGTGTTGAGAGGGCATAGATGAGGGAGTGGCTAACTAACTGCCTTAGGAAAACTGAAGGAGGTTTCCCCAGGAAGTAGCCATCTGAGCTGGGTTTTAAGAAAACTTAGGCCTTCCCGCTCCCTAATCCTGACGCCAGAGCGGCGCCGGCCTCAGAGGCTGAGGAGACGGGGAGGAGGTCACGGCGGCTGGAAGATGCTGCACTTTGGCGTAAATTGCTATCCATTAATGATCGTTTCTCAGACTCAAGTTAGAAGGGAGAGTTCAGATAAGTGAGGCCGCCATTGCTGCTTTGAACAGCTCAGAAGGGGAAAATGGATTTATCAGGAGTGAAAAAGAAGAGCTTGCTAGGAGTCAAAGAAAATAATACAAAAGTCCAGCACTGGGGCTCCTTCTCCTACCAAGCGCAAAGACGGCTCTGATGAGAAGTCCAAGAATCGCTCTAAAGATATGGGGGCCACCAAGGAGTCGAGCGAGAAGGATGGTGACAGGGATAAAACTCGAAAGAGGCGCAGCGCTTCTAGTGGTAGCAGCAGCACCAGGTCTCGGTCCAGCTCGAACTGCAGCTCGGGCTCGAGCACCAGCACGGGCTCCAGCCGCGGCTCCAGCTCATCTTCAGCATCGAGCCGCTCAGGAAGTTCCAGCACATCCCGCAGCTCCAGCTCCGGCAGCTCGCCTGGCTCTCCCAGTCCTTGTCGGCGCGGGCAGGACAACAGGCGGCGTTCCCGCTCCAAATCCAAACCACCCAAAAGAGATGAAAAGGAAAGGAAAAGGCGGAGCCCTTCGCCTAAACCCACCACAGTGCACATTGGAAGGCTCACCAGGAATGTGACCAAGGATCATATCATGGAGATATTCTCCACCTATGGGAAAATTAAAATAATTGACGTGCCTGTAGAAAGGATGCACCGGCATCTGTCTAAAGGCTACATATATGTGTAGTTTGAGAATCCAGATGAGCCCGAGAAGGCGCTGAAGCACATGGACGGAGGACACATCGATGGCCAGGAGATCACTGCCACCGCTCTGCTGGACCCCTGGCCTCAGCCACCTCCCCCGCCCCCCGGCGATTCAGCCCTCCCAGGAGAATGCCGCCACCGCCTCCCATGTGGCGCAGGTCACCCCCACGGATGAGGAAGGTCGCGTTCCCCTTGGCGCGGTCCCCCCGCCGCCGCAGCCGCAGGAGCCGCTCCAGCTTCAACTCCTCCCGATACGCAGGGCCACTGAAGCTCTGCCCTGTGACTTGGACTCCCATCCAACTCACTTTTGTCACTTTTCTAGACGAAGGAGGATCGGTAGGAAAGAAATCCCTCACTCAGAGGCAGGCTTCGAAGGTGAAGGCAGTACCTGCTACATTTCCCCTGGCGGCAGAGTTCCGGCTGCAGGAGTGTTGTTGGTTTGGGGTCGTGCTTATAAAGATGCCCTCCAGTTTTCTGGCTAGAAAGCTTCCACAGTTCCTGAGAGTCAGTTAGTGACAAAGCCAGCAGGGATGAGCAGGGGGCTCCAGGAGGTGGTACAGCCCCAGCCTGGGAGCATGTTTTCCCACTCCACAGGTGACCTGGGGCCGATCTGGTGGCCTGCTCGTGCTCTATCCTGTTGGCCTGCAGGGTCCCACAGGAAAGGATGTGATTTTACGCAGCTGTCGTTCCAGTTAGCCTGACCCTGCTCCTCTGCTTGAGTCCTCTTCTGACCTCTAGGGCCTAATACCCCAAATGGTTCTTTTCACGTGTACTCATGTGCGTGCACACACACATCTCCCTTTCTCTCTGAAACTCGTAAGTTGAGAGCCAGCTCTGTCGGGTCACCACAGAAGCACCCCACCCCCACGTTGTGTTGGTATTCATGGTGGTCCTGCAAATTACCTTGGCAATGTGTACATTGCTTTTTTGGCTTTTATTGTACAGTCAGTACTATACATTTTCTGTTTTGAGTTTTGTAACTTTGTGGCATTTTAGATAATATTGTGTTTGTACTTTGTTGTGTAGAGAAAAGAATTGTGTTGATAAACCTAGGATTAGAGTGCAGCTCAGAAAAAGAAAAAAAATAGTAGCAAGTTGCCTGACAAATACTGGAATCAAAGAGATTCTAAGCCACGGGAATAATATGTGAGACAAGGGTGTGCCAAAGAGGCCATTGCTAAGAGTACAAAAGTGGATGGAGCTGATTGTACACCTACAGAATAACTTCATAGACATAAATAGGAACCCCCTAACAAAATAATACCTCTAGTACTCTTGCTTTACCCAGTCAACCTTAGCTGGGGTAAGAGCATACGTTCTTTAGTATGAAGGTAACCAGTCTGCACTGAGATATATCCTGTGCCCGTGGTCTTTGTCAGCACCACATGCTAGACTTATGTCTCCCAACCAGAGGGCCCAGTCCAATCCCTAACCCTCCACAAACCAGAGAAACAACATAGCAGAAAGAGCCTGAATTATGGTGTATGATGATTTGGAGTCATATTTTGGCTCTGTCAAATGACATAACCTTAGGCAAGTCATATATCCTAACTAAGCATTAGTTTCCCAGTCTGTAAAAGAAGGGAAATCATCCCTGCCCTACCTCTGTCGTAGAGATTAAGGTAATATAGCTAGAAGCTTTTAGTAAGTCAGTATACAAAGGTAAGTATTATAATAATCACCATCTACCAGTAGGGCTACTCCAGGTCACTTGCCCTTTTATCTCTCCCTCTTTTACTGTATGCTATTCTCAGTCAACATGAAATCTACATCAGAGTTCACAACAGGGTGACTTTTACTGCCAAGTCCACTGGGGAGAGGCATATTTTTCTTTCTCAGTCTTCAGAAGACTCAAGCAAGGAAATTTTCAAAGGCTGCAACCTTACAGCCTTTCCATAATTCCATCTGTTTATCACCATTGGATGGTAGGACAGTTCCCTACCACGAGGCATGAAAAAGAATTTAGAAATGTCCAAATAAACCACAAGAGTAAAACGGTTTTACATATATATATATATATATATATATATATATATATATGTTCTGACCAAGTCTGCTAATGAGATAAGCTGAGAAAAATGATTATGGAGTGCATTATCATTTTGGTTTTAAATAAATCACAATTTTTTACTTTTTGATGCATTTATGAAGCATCTTTAAATGTGCCTATTAACTCTCTCTACTGTGAGGTCTTACTTTTCAGTTTTTACTTACATCATTCCGGGAGTGTGTCAAAGAGCATGAATTCTCCCTTGGACTACACCACCACCATTCACCCTAACACTATGTGGTCCCTTGACCCTCCCTAAAAACTCTTTTCTCTGCAATCCTAACACATATTTGTTGCTTTTTGAGCAAATTTAAATTGTAATATTGAAATCTTCAAATAACAAATTAGAGATTGTTGTTTACCATATAAAAAGATCCTTTTTGTTAAAAAAGTACTCAGAGGATTTCTTTTAAAATGAAAGAACTCACCTATAGCATAACTTAATTTCTCATTTTGAATTTACCACAATTTCCCTAGTACCGATGAACAACTTAGTACTCAGATCTTGCTTTCTAAATTCCATTCTCCAGTAAATGGAAATAGGACTCTGGGGAAATGGTTACTTCAAGACTGGGGCAGAGAAATACAACACAATACAATACAAATTGTCCAACCTGGAGAATTTTGAGCAACAAAATGCGTAATGATAGCTATGAATTATTATACTCATAGAACAGTATATCCATGAGTCCATGTGATGCAAATAAATTAGTGAGGGAAAAGTATAATTCCATTTAATAAATGTAAAAGGAATGAGGGAAATAGAAAAAAAAACACCATTTTAAAAATAACACAGTAATAGTTGTTTCAGGCAATAATCATCATCAAAGGATGCTAAACTTTGTGGATCAAAGCATTACGTAAAACAATATTTTCAGAGCTTCAAAATATTGCCTCACAATGCAATTATTAATTACAAAGGGAAACATAGTAACTTTATAATGGAAAAACATGGTGACATCACTGTCACTAAGTAATCAAAGTTAATGTCACCATTAATGAGACATAGTGACATCATGTACCTCCTGATGAGACATAGAAAAGGATACATATCACCTTTACAGTATTATAGCCATAAATGCATAACCTAAATGTAATCATGAGGAAAAAAATTAGACAAACATAAATAGCTGTCCAGTACTTATGAAAAGTATCACGTTCATTAAAAAAAAAAGGAAAGAATGAAGAACTGCCACAGATTGGTGGAGGCTAAAGAGATACCAAACTAAGTGCATCGTGGGATCAATTTGAAAATAAAAATAAAAGTGAAGATGCAGTGGTTCCAGCCACTGTGGACCCTGTTGGGACAAGCAATTTGGTGTTGCTGGAAAATAAAGTGGTGAGGGTCATGGAAAGAGCAATGGAGTCAGAGATGCTGATGGCATAGATCGTAGAGGGCTGACAGTGTCAGACCAGGGATGCTCATGCTTTATCCTTTATAGGAGAGGGGAGGTGCTGAAGGATGTAAGCAGAGGAGCCCTCTGATTAGGTGTGCATCTTGGTGAGACCATTAGGGTTTGTGTGTCCCAACATGAATTGCTGGGACGTCAGACCTGAGACAGGAGATGTGAGAGCCAATCTCCAAGGTGGTCCTAACAATCTTCACCTCCTGGCCTTCACACCCTAGCATGGCCCCTCTGACACTGCACAAAGACTACATCTTCCAGTTTCCCTTGCAGCTACGTGTGACCATATAACTAGATCTCGGCTAATGGGATGTAAAGAGAATTGTACGTAATTTCCAGGAAATGTCCTTAAATGGAGCCATATACGCATCTTTGTCCTTTCTCCTTCCTGCTGGTTAGAGTGTGGACATGATGGTTGAAGCCCAAGTAGCCATATGGAATTATGAGGTGAACGCACAGATTCAGAGTGATGAAATGACAAGGTAGAAGGAACCTCAATCCCTAAGCCACTCTTTCAGTCCCAGAATGCTAACCTCCAAACTTCATTTACGTGAAGGAAAAAAACCTATCTTGTTTAAAGCACTGTATGGGGGCGTTTTTCTATCATTCACAGCAAACCTAATAATAACTCTGTTAACAAATGGAAACTCTAAAATGCCCATTTAGGTAACATAAGCAAGCCATTCTTTTAGGGGGCACGTGATAAAATCATGTCTATGAAGTACAAAAACAGATCAATGGTTTTAATTGTATGAATGCTTTTTATGTCAAACTATATCATGAAGTAAAACAAACCACAACTTACCTGCCAAGGCTCAAAATCAGTATATATGCACAGGTGTTTCCTGGAATATATGGCCAATGTCCTTCCTCACATCTACTTAGACGATCCAGGGCATATGCCATAGAATACACAACTTGGTTGACATTGTGTGTAATTTTTAGCTGAGACACATCCAGATAGGTATTTTTAAGATCTTCCAACTTCTCCTTTCCAGTATAGAATTTATGAGACATGGCGTGTCATCTGTCCTCTTTACCAGTCATATTCACTCTATGGTCAGTGTTGTATGGAACACTACTATTGGGCCAAGTACAGTTAAAAGCAGTTTGCCAAAATTCAATGGTCAGTACATCATTTGGATCCTTGCCAGGATTTACATCATAAAGAAGTTCTTTTAATCCCAGTATATCAGCTCTTGGTATTGAAAATCCAATACTTCCACCAAAATACGAGAAATATTCAGGCTTTGCAATGAGAGCGAAGGCGATCCAGGCTTCACTCGCTATCCATGTTCTGTCAGTTATGTTATGGTAAACCATTTCCAGCATGAAAGGACTTAGGTCAATATCAGATGCATGGAGCACAATGACTCTGGCAGTGGAGTTCGTTATAGCATCAATAGCTTTTTGCACTTTCTCATTAGAATGGACTTTGGGAACGGTTTCGGAGAATGCAACACAGAGGGTGACACTCTCCATTTTTTCCTTAAAAACCTTTACTCCGTAATTTCCACAATCATCGTCAGCTGCTATGTGCCTATCCAGACCCAACCAAAATGTGGGTAAGTTGTACCATGGCCTCCGGCTGGATCTTATCACTGGCTACTGTGTGAAGATAAGATGGAAATGTGTCACTAAGAAGTGAGGAGGTAGAGGCGTAACCCACCTGCAACTGAAAATATTCATGCAGTTATTAGAAAGCAATAGCCAAACCTCAAATTACACAACCTTTGAGTATCTGTATTGGAGAAGGAGGGAACTTAACAGTTCTCCCTTTATTCTCACACCCTTCCAGAGACAAAAGGACTTCTACTCCTCTCCCTGCTCCGTGGGTGGTGGGGACTGTTAGGGGGAGCACTTTGGGCCTCCCTATCCACCCTTTTCCCACCTCACCCCACCCCAAGGTAGCTGGAGGAGCTAATTATTAAGGTGATGACATTCAATGCACCACTTTTCATACTCAGGGTCACATACTCGGAAAGGGAGGTGACCAGTTCTTTCATCTATGTTTTCTTGAGACTAGGTGTGTGATTCAAGCCATCCAGGCTCTTTCTCTGATCTAACTCGTCACCCATACAGATGATGGAGTAAGCAGACTCACAATCTATTTGTCAGGCCCAGTTCCTCTTTTTCTTTTCTTTTCTTTCTCTCTCTCTCTCTCTCTCTCTCTCTCTCTCTCTCTCTCTCTCCATCACCACTGCTTTCTCTCTTTTTCTCCTCTTCTCTTTCCTTGTTTCTCTCTGCCGGGCCTTCTGGGTATTTAAGTCCTAAGACTTAGACTGAGAAAGACGGTAGGAAACTCCACTTCCACCTTAGGTTTAAGTCTTATTCTCCAACAGAGTTACTAGAGGCCATCATTTTATAGGCACTTGCTAGATAAACGAAGAGGTATTTTTCTCATCTTGCCAGTGGTCCTTGTGCGTATTTTCTATCAGTGAGAACTTAAAAATGAAAGTAGAATGGCCAGTAACGTGAATTTCTGACAATCTTACATACATTTCTGCTGTACCTTACTCTCAGCCTCAGCGACTCTGCAATTGAGAAGATATGTCACATTCTCTCCTATCCCATCCCATTGCCATCCCATGTTATTACTGCATCACTTCCAATAAGACCTCCTATATTATAATTACATAGCTCCATGATTGCCAATTCTTTCATAAGTGACAGTTTATTCCTATTTTTCTTTTTATCCTTTGTCCTATCCTCACTCCACTGGCTAAAGTTTACATTCTTCTTTGGAACCTCCCAAGCACCAACATCATGGAAGCCACATGTAGGAAAGAATCTCATTTACGAAGCAGAGATACCCGATTTCTAATTCCGGCTACATAATCAGTGTAAGATTGTGGATACTAAAACCTGCTGAAATCAGTTTCCCCATGAGTGAAATCAGGGTTATGACATCTACATTTTAAGGTTGCTCAGCATATTAAATGAGACAACACACGTGAAAGTGTCTGTTGTATGTAAGATTTCTTTTACCCTCTTTGCAGATTTACTACAAGACTTAAATGAGAAGATCTATCTAGAGGTTTCTAGCAGGTGCCTGGACCACAGTCGGTATTTGGTGGAAAGCAGAGCTCACAGCAGCAGCAGTTTGTCTAAGCTGCATGAAGCCCACATTGAAGGTGTTGGCTGTGTCACCTGACCCCTCCTCTTGGTTCTGTTCCTCAGTATTACCCTGTCCCCCCTACATTTGTATTTGCAGCTTTATAAAGACACACTTTGTAAATGCCACTTTTTAACAATCATTTTAACTTCTCCCATTACTTCTGTAACACAAATAAGCTTAATCATCCTTCACATTAATAAGTCCTGACGATATTTTTGTGAACCACCCCTGGAAATAAATATAGAGCTTTACTTATATTTTCTTTTCTTTTCTTTTTCTTTTAACATATTTATTGGAGTATAATTGCTTTACAATGGTGTGTTAGTTTCTGCTGTATAACAAAGTGAATCAGCTATACATATACATATATCCCCATATCCTCTCCCTCTTGCATCTCCCTCCCACCCTCCCTATCCCAACCCTCTAGGTGGTCACAAAGCACCGAGCTGACCTCCCTGTGCCATGCGGCTGCTTCCCACTAGCTATCTATTTTACGTTTGGTAGTGTATATATGTCCATACCACTCTCTCACTTCATCCCAGCTTACCCTTCCCCCTCCCCGTGTCCTCATCCATTCTTCCTAATATCACCTGTTCTTAGGTTGAAATGTGTCACTGTCCCTGAATTTAAAATAATCTGTAAATTAGCATCCCAGCTCATTTCAGTATGTTAGCGTATGAACAAAAAGGGTCATGATTAATAAGTATTAATAAAGGCCAGAAACAAAATGAGTTCCTTATACCATCTATCAATCAATCAGCAAGTATTTCTCAATCACCTACTCTGTACTTCACCCAGTGTTTTCGAGTGTATTGCCTACTGAGATGTCAACATACAAATCACTAGGTCACAGTCTCAAGCTCAAAACTAAGGCAGGATCCTAAGGGATGTAGAACAGTCTGAAATCACTAGTCACACTTGCTGAGGCCAGACTGAACAGAGTAATTAGGGGCGTCAGCATTACCACCATCCTGTTTGTCTGTGTAACTTATCCCAGCCTCACCTGAGCACCTAGCGTACTCTTTGCAGCAATTTTCACATACCTTGTGTCTCTTTATAAGTTAGTGCCCAGGACAATATTCTGAAATACCTGAGGTAGGTAATACAACCCTAGAATTCTTGAAGCAGCAACTGAGAAGGATGATCCACCTGCTCCAACAAGTCCTGCCAGCACTGCCCCGGTGCTGCTTCTAAAACTGGGCTTGTTTTCTTCCTGCCCTGTGAGGAATACCAATGCCGCTTCCATGGATTTGGAGATGGTGAAACAGGTATCAAAGATCTGATAGCCCAAAATGATGTTGGGCAAAATATTCTTCCTTTCATTAATCTCCCTGATGGTGTGGATCATGGTTTTCATCCAGCGGAATCACCGGAAGTTGAACCTGAAAAGGAAAAAGGTTTTGTAAGGCCTTAGTCAGTGGGTGGATCTGTGGAGGCGAAAGCAGCTTTTAGCTGGGATTGGTGATGAGGGCATTTTGCCAAAACGTCAGGGGGCACCTGCCTTGTGTGAGCATGTTAATATTTCCTAAAAAGATACTGCAATTTAAAGGGTTCAAGTATGAATCATATTCATTATTGATTGGTTTGGGCTGGGAAGCATCTTTTTGGACAGCTGATTATCTCTTTTCACAAAAATATTCTTATATTCGCAATTCTCTCCACCACGCAGAACACGCAATAATTCCTCAATACATTTTTCCCCATTCATTGGAAGTCCCCGGTACCCTATGAGTCTCCTTTCCCTCTTCCTTACCTTCCTATAGGTTTCTCCTGGTTTCTTCTATATGTTAATTATAATAATAAAAGTTTTGTAAATACATGAAAATACTTATGACAGGACTATATAAAAGCAGTACAAAATATTTATATATACGATATATGTTATGACTCCAATAGATAATTTTTCCTGCCATGATTTGATTGTTAGTGTTGAGCTTTTTCAATTAAGAAACATCTCTTTCCTATCACTCTTACATTTAACCATGAATGAGATGCCTCCTCCTTTCCATTCCCTAGGCACAAAAAGGAAAAGTACTTCCCTTTAGTCCATCAGCACATTTTTTTTCAATTTCTTCTCCATTAAAAATAAATATTCTATTTCCAACTCTCTTTCTTTCTTCCCAGTTTTAACCAAACTTTAACCTATTTGAAAGCAAGGACCTCAAGGATGTTTTCTCTTAATGTCCTCTGTAGCTCTAGTATCTAACTACCTATCTTCTACTGAATATTTTTTTTTTTTTTTTGCGGTACGCGAGCCTCTCACTGTTGTGGCCTCTCCCACTGCGAAGCACAGGCTCCGGACACGCAGGCTCAGTGGCCATGGCTCATGGGCCCAGCCGCTCCGCGGCATGTGGGATCTTCCCGGACCAGGGCACGAACCTGTGTCCCCTGCATCGGCAGGCGGACTCTCAACCACTGCGCCACCAGGTAAGCCCTCAATAAATATTTTTGAATTAAATATCTAATAGCACATAGCTCTGTTGGCAGATTAGATTTTTCCTCCATGTCTCTTTAACTGGGTTTTTTAGTTTAGTTTAGCTTTGCCTTTTATTCAAGACGTAGTTACTGAGTTGCACTGGTGCGAGACATTATAAATGCAACAGTGAAAAAGATAGGCACTGCAGTGTCTAGGCAAAGAAACAGAAAAATAGCCATGCACAAAACGATAAACACAGCGATAGGGGTAGACATAGGGACCAGCAGTTAAAGGGGTGGGGAACCTTGTCCTGGGGGACCTAACAGCCAAGCTAAGTCTTGAAGGGTAACATAAAAACAGGGGACGAATGCTGCAAGTACAGGGCACGGTATGTGTGAAGGCATGACAACAAAAGAACCTAACATTCTAGGAATGGGAAGATCAGGACACTTGGAGAACAGGGTAGGAATAGGTATGGCATGGGAAGAGGAGACTGGAGAATCAGGAGTCTGAACATGAAGGGCTTTATCGTCCTAAGACAACTGGCCTCTAAATTTACACGGATGGCCATACAAATTGGCATACACATTTTTGAAATAAATATAGCAATATCTTTTTTAAGGTGAGAGAGTAATACATTTCAAGAGCTAGAAAATGTTCACCTGCTTTGAATCAATAATTACACCCCAGAGAATTTATCTGAAGGTATTGTTCTTCCCAAAAGAAAAAACTAGGTACGTTCCAAACTGTTCATTTTAGAATTATTTATAATATTGAAAAATTGGAAAGAATTTACATGCTCATTATGGTACATTGACTTGATAGGAACATTTTCCATCATTAAAAAACTATAATTAGAGAAATTACACTGCAGCATGCATATAATATGAGGTAAAACAGTCTGTATGCAACGTTGTTTCTATACTATAATTAAAACTACACATAAATTATGTGAACACTTGGATAACTATCAACAGGTAAAAATTTTAAATGGGTACTGAAAGGGTGGGATTTGGGATGATTTTTCTTTCATTTGTTGATTTCCATTATGATACTCACAGTACCATTATACAATGCATACCTTTTGTTCCGCAGAAAATTTCTCTAAATCCTAACTTTGTTTAGATCAACCAAAACAAGAATTAAAATACTCCCTTCTTCCCTCCATTTCACTGTCTTCTCTGCTCCGAACAACATTTTCAAAATAAAAGTCTTCCTCTTCTGTTCACTTTGGCTGATGGCCAACCAAAACTAGTATCCCGTTAAAATTGTGGGTTTCAGAATGAGACTTCTCCAAACTCCAACTTGCATATCTAGATCAGTTATAGGTAAACGTTAATGACATCAAAATGAAATTGTTATCCGATTACGCCCAGCTCCTGAGTACCACCTATCCAGGCCTCCCATGAGGGCTCTCCCATTGGGAGGGAGGCTAGGAGAACATTGGAATTGGGTACAGATAGATAGAAACTGTTGATGGTTATTGGTGAAAAGTCATTATATAGCTCTAATTTTGAAGAAGATATATCTAAAAATGTAAATATGGAATGTTATTAATATCCAATAGATATGTGTAGGATGGATTTAAGTGCTGGGAAAGTTTTAGGCTTGTATGGTGTGAAGATGAGCAATTTGGGTTTCAGTCAACAAGCCGGGAGACAAGCAGAATCCCCGCAATGATGCCTTACATTACTGATCCACATTCAGGACAAGGAACTGGCTTTTTAGATGCCCTGGATCATGTGAAACAAGTTTCATACAAAACATGAAGAATCAGAATGTCATCAGACTTCTCAGCAGCAACACTGGCAGTCAGAAGATGCCGAAGTAACCTTTTCAAGGATCCTCAGGCTTTGAGTGAAAGTCAAGATGGAGCAAGCACACACCACCCGCTCTCTCCCACTGATTACAATTAAGATCCCTGGACTGAACATATAAAGCAACTATCAGACTACTCTGAAAATTAAATAAGAACAGAGGACTAGAGATGGAAATCAAAATATCCCTGGGGACTTCCCTGGTGGCGCAGTGGTTAAGAATCTGCCTGCTAATGCAGGGGACATGGGTTCGAGCCCTGGTCCAGGAAGATTCCACGTGCTGTGGAGCAACTAAGCCCGTGTGCCACAACTACTGAGCCCACTTGCCACAACTACTGAAGCCCGCGTGCCTAGAGCCCGCGCTCCACAACGAAGAGTAGCCCCCACTCGCTGCAACTAGAGAAAGCCTATGCGCAGCAACGAAGACCCAACGCAGCCCAAAATAAATTTTTTTTTAAACCCAAAATATCCCTGATACAGTGAATTATTTTTTAAATGGGACATACTTACTTCTCACCACTGTGTCAATCACAGTGGATATACCAAACTATTTTTTAATGAGAGGGTGGATTTTTACTAAAAATATGTATATTGGCCTTTCTATTTTACTTTGCTAGGAAGATAACCTTCAGAAGCTCCAATGAAGGGTGAAGAACAAGTTAAGTGATTCCACTGATGAAATATGAGTGTACTATACTGTGACAAACTCTGGTTTTCATTTCATGTTATTAAAGATTGAATCAGTGAAAACTTCTCTGATAAATAATGAATTGACTCTAAATAATGTAGCCATGAGCAAAAGTGCTTCTTTCCCACTTCCCTTTGCTTTACTGTGAGAATGGAAAAGAATTAGAAGGTCCAGGAAAGAGTTAAGAACAGACTGACTACAATCCTTTCCTTTTGCCAACAGTTTATCCACCCCTTTAGTGCTATTTCAAATATGTAGCATGAAATATGACCAAAGGGAAGGAGTTATGATCAGTAAAGATTTAGTTGTATAAGAAGTTGCCAAAATTTTTACAGCATGCGTTTGTAATTATAATTACCACGCAGCATCATGGAAGTGATTAAGATATGATGTAAAATGCCCAATATAAAACTGTGTCCATGCTATTGCCACATTATGAAAAAATTACAGTTGCATTTATATAAAGGGCTGAGAAAGAATATATGGAAATGAAAGGAAAGAGCTGCTTTGTTATGGTAGTAGAACAGTGTGGACAGTAATTTTCCTTTAATTTCTGGCATTCTTTTCATATCAAAAGTGTGTGTGTGTTTCACACCCAGAAATATAACCCATGTTTGCTTTTCTTACAACGGATTCCTTGCAAATTCAGATTATCAGTCATGGATCCCACTTCTTGACATGACAATTTTTGGGATGAGGGGAGTAGGGTAGAAGCCTTCCAACTGGAGGAATCTTGCTATGAACACTAGCTCATAAATAAATCAGCATTCCAACACTGTGTATTTTCACCTGGGGAGACTTTAGTCTAATGACAAGTCAAAGTAAAGCTGCAACACTGCACAACTCTACATCATGCTTCTCAAACCTTAATGTGTACATGAATCATCAGGAGGTCTTGTCAGAATGCAGATTCTGATTCAGCAGATGTGGGATGCAGCCTGAGATTCTACATTTCTAACAAGCTCTTAGATGATGCTGATGCTGGTGGTCCACAGACCACCCTCTGAGGAGCAATGTTCTATATCATATAAAACCTGTCTTTTTTCTTTCTTCTTTCTAAGCAATCCTAGAATGTCTACCTCGGAGAAATTGAGGCACAGAAACAGCAAGTACCTATCCTGAGTCAAATAAATAGTGTCAAAGTCAGGGCTGGCATCATGGCTCCAGTTCCAGACTCTGATTCCCACACCCACCACTCATTTACCCCCACCTCCTAAAACTGATGTAAAAAGAAAAAAAAAGAATGGCTTACCCTTCACATTTTGCTGATACTGGCTCCAAAATAGACTCGTTTGCTGTGGTGGTCCTGGAATGAATAGGAAACAGTCCTCCAATAACAAGTGAAGGGTTTCTGGCACCTACATACCCATTCAAATCAAAGTAGCCCAGCAGCTGACAGGTCTGTTCTTCTTCCTCTTCTTTGCCTTCAATGCCCAATTCAGCCCATAAAAAGGCAAGCAGTCCTAGAACCAAGCATTTCTTTCTGCTAGCCATTTTAATAAGGAGAGTTTGGGAGAAATGACCAGTGTTAAAAGTTTTAACGAGGTACCTTGACAGAGTATTCCACTGAGTATGTGCACGCCCCATCACAGGGGACTCAGCTTGCCACTACTTGCTACCTAATTGTCATGCCTCAATCAATCACAGAGCCTCACACTCACCTGCAATTTATGCATCTGCACTAGGAGCTGAGCAATCCTTTTGAAAAGAGCCTCATAAAAATCTCTTTTAGGCTTAGCAGTAATATATAATGACAGAATAGCAGATTCTGAGTTTAGAGTCTTTCACTTTGTAGAAATTGTCCCTTTCTTGTTTATCAGCCTCATTCATTCTCACTTCAGCCAGCCCTGTGGGAGCTGCACTTGCCCCAAAAGTGAAGAAGGGCATTCTGATTCATCATGAAGTATAAAAACAGAAGACTTCAGGTCAAGCTCTTTCCTTAGGGGTATAGAAAAAGTTGAATGGAAAACCATGGGAGATTTGGACTAGAAGACATCATTTTGAATCTGTGTTCTGCCACTTGTATTAGTGTGATGGTGGGAAAGCCACTTAATTTCTATGCCTCAAGTTTCTTAATTAGTGACTAGGATGATAATAAGCTGCCCCAGAAAAATTCTGTAAAGCCCGTAAGAGTTCAAGGAATATTTTTCATATACATCATCTTCTTTCATCTCCTCTTCAAGGTGAAGTGTCACCCTCAGCTCACGTTGCTGACCTTGTCACTGGTTCAGGCACAAATCCCTGAGAATTTCTGGGCTCCTTCCTCAGAATCCCCTCTTGTGCCTTCTTGCTTGGCCCCTCTCAGAGACGTCTTCCAATCTCTCTCTCCAGGTCAATTCATCATAGATTCCCAGTCACCTTCTTTGGCCCTTCTCAAATATCCCCCCTGGGAGTATAAATTCATAGAGTATTTTCAGAATGCAGTCCAGCAATATGTATCAGGAACATGAAAAATGTGTATACCCTTTGATCATGTGATTTTACTTCAAAGTATTTATCCCAAGGAAGCAATAGAGATCCACATAAACATAATGCGTAAGAATATTGAGTACAGTTTTATTTACAAAAGTGAAAAAATTGGACGAACTAAATGTACACAGTAGGGAGTTTCTAAAATCAATTACAATCTATTCATGTGACAGAAAACAAAGGAGCCATTTGAATCATGTTTTAGAAAAATATTTATTTACAACATAAAATTTCAATATGCTTGGGACTTCCCTGGTGGTCCAGTGGTTAAGAATTTGCCTTCCAATGCAGGGGACACGGGTTCGATCCCTGCTCAGGGAACTAAGATGCCACATTCCGCGGGGCAACTAAGCCCGCACACTCTACAGCCCACGCGCCACAACTAGAGAGAAGCCTGTGCGCTGCAAGGAAAGATCCCACATGCCGCAACTAAGAACCGATGCAGCCAAATAAATAAATAAATTAAAAAAAAATTTTTCAATGTGCTTAACACAAAGATAAGAGCTAACAAACCAGTGTATACAATCTAAATTTCTAAACTTTACCAATATATTACAGCTCTCTTTCCTACACATATTTCCATTAAAAGCACTAGAAGAAACCACTGCAAACTGAAATAAAAAGAAAAAAGGAGAAAAAAAATCCCTTTTCCTACTGTTTTAATGAACCAATGTTTTTCATGCTTCCATGTTCATTGCCAGCCCAGACTGACACCCATGCAGTACTTTTAGTTTTTGGTGGTAGACTATGGGTGATTTAAATTTTCTTCGTTATACTTTTCCATATTTTCCCACATGTTCTACAATATTCTTGTACTTCTTTTATAAACAGAAAAAATACTACTGTAAGAAAAATCCCCCCCTCTGTTTTACAACTCCTCCACACATGCACATTCCACTGCAATCCCCTCTACACACGAACACACACAGTTACTCCCCTAATATCATCATCATTATCAGTCACCTGGGTCCCACCAACACTTCCACACAAAAGTCATTTCCTTTACTTCTCCACTGAAGAATTTCCAGTACATATTTGTTGGTTAAGTATAATCTCTACCTGACTCTGGGGAGTCCCAAAAGAGTGCCTCCCATTACCACTTCACTGGTGGAATTGCAGGCCCACACCACAGTCCCCCATAGCTGACTAGACCTTCACAAGCGAGCTAGTGGATGGCATGCCCTTGGCCCCTGATTGACATCTGTCTGTCGAATATTTGACTAGTCTTAGTTTTCTAATATGTGCATGGTCCACAGATTCCACCCTCAGTCTTTAAAAATGATACTGGGGCTTCCCTGGTGGCACAGTGGTTGAGAGTCCGCCTGCAGATGCAGGGGACACGGGTTCGTGCCCCGGTCCGGGAAGATCCCACTTGCCGCGGAGCGGCTATGCCCGTGAGCCATGGCCACTGGGCCTGCGCGTCCGGAGCCTGTGCTCCACAACGGGAGAGGCCACAACAGTGAGAGGCCCGCGTACCACAAAAAAAAAAAAAAAAAAAAAAAAGATACTGAAATGATTTAAAGAAAAAGATGGATTACCAGGAAAATCTCTTCCCAGATAGGCTCCAGAGTCTGGCTTCATCTAAACAAAATGGCATTCTGGGTGACAGACCATTCCTCACCAATAGCCTGAGAGCCCCTCTCTTGAGCTGAAAAGGTTTAGTCCAGGGCTTTCTCAGAACTATCTGGATCTATTCCTCACTCATGTTTGCTCTTCCTTTTCACCAGAAGGCAGCTGTTTCTAAGCAATTACCCTTCTTGTTGCCAAGGGCTACCCTTGCACAAAGATATGTTTATTACCAAAGTTGTTTTGTCTTAATCCTCTGGGCAAAAGCTGCACTAGGCGCCATAAAAATCATTAAAATTGATTAATTTATACAAATAACAAAATTAGCATCTTTATAGCATTTTATACTGTACAAATTGTTTCCACATGCATTATTCTTCCTCTAGGTCAGGAGCTGGATTCAGTGTTGATGAGGCTTCTGATTTGTGTAGCTGCATCTGGTATCCAATAATTCCCAGGATGATAGTATATATTGCTGGGGCCACATGACTACATCCTCCAAATGTAGTAGAATTCATCAAAGATGAGGCAGAGAAGAGGAAAAACGTCATCTGTGCTCTTAGGCAGAGCATTTTTATTAAATGCACAGTGATGGATGTTCAACACCTCACCTTGCCCTCATGACACCCTATGGGACTGGTTTTCTTCTGTTCACTTTACAAATGAGTTCACATGGCTAGTACGTGCAAACATGCAGATACCAAAGCCTATGTCCTTTCTGAGGCCTTGTAGTAGAGAGACAAGACACAGACCAAGTCCGGGAGGGTGGGCCCTAGGTCCAGCTTCTTCGCGGCCCAGCCCTCTCCATCTCTCTGGACTAACCGGCCTTTCCCAGGGTCTACGGTGCTAAAGGAATCAGTGATGTTCTGGTTTGGGGGTGAGCCTTTCAAGGCTCTGTTCAGTGATAGCCTAATAATATGCTGTCAGAGGAAGCAGTAGCAAGTTGTTTTGTTAACTATCAAGGTGAGATTGTTTACTCAATAATACTTTGAACCTAATTTTTATTTCCATGGGGCTCTGATTTCAAGAACCCCTGATCAAAGCAAAAGACATTAGAATGTTGCTGCAAATGGTCACGGGTATTTAGTCCCACGTGTCATACCCAGACTCTTAGGTCTGAGTCTGTGCGCTGCATGTTTTCACCACCCTCTCGCAGACTTGTTTGATCCTTGCTGTTCTCCCAGGGCCCTGGCGAAGGTCAGGTTCCCTTCCAAGAACAATAACACATTCTGCCCAGGCTTGCCTCTGCCTTCAAGCAAAGGAAAACACCTGAGCCCCTAAAGGTTATGAGAACCATCTTAATAACAAAGCCTATAAAAGTATTTAAAAGCTGTTTACATGGTTTCCAGGAAAAGCTCAAACTCCATATCAACTGCAGGGGAACACTGCTGCAAGTTTCAGCAAAGCCCCAGCACTACAGCAACCACAGTGAATTCACTGTGGATTTCAGTCTCGTAGTCAGGCTCAGCTTGTTAGATATCACTTGGCTTTTATATTCCTCTCTGTCATTCCCTTACCTTTATAATCATTTAGAATCCTGAGTAATACTCATGCCACAGCAGATGAATAGATACACTAATCTACTCCATTTTCTTATTTCCCATGCAGAGCTGTCCTTCTAAACAGTCAAGGAATGAACCAACACTCAGTTACATGTGTTTAAATTGCTGTCTTTACGATACACATACTAGTTGGGTCTTTTTGTGGGTTTTTTTTGCGGTACGCGGGCCTCTCACTATTGTGGCCTCTCCCGTTGCGGAGCACAGGCTCCGGACGTGCAGGCTCAGCGGCCATGGCTCACGGGCCCAGCCGCTCCGCGGCATGTGGGATCTTCCCGGACCGGAGCACGAACCCGTGTCCCCTGCATCGGTAGGCGGACTCTCAACCACTGCGCCACCAGGGAAGCCCCATACTAGTTTTTTAAATGTATGTTTCCAACAGTTAAAAATTATTACCTTATTGAATTTTGTGATATTATGACATTATGGCTTACCTGAAAGAAGACTAAAAATAAATCAGTTTTCATAAGTGTATTGTTATATGAGGTGCAAGTTATTGATGAGAGGCCTGGAGATGTATAAGAAGCAGGCTTTTGCTTTTTTTTTTTTAACACGTCAGTATTTACCACTTGTTGCAGAAGTGTCTCCTGTGTGTCTCAATAGAGAAAGCCTTCAATTATAGCCAAGGAGAGAGACACTCAGACACCACAGGCATACAAAGTTTTAAACGGCTGCCTTGCTGATCTAAGAAAGCCACAGGTTACTATCTCTTCTGCTCCTTCTATTTTCAGGGAAATAACTCTGACAGCCTGATTAATGTCCTGCCTCTGAATCAGCTGACTCAATAAGCAGCAAACTATTAACATTCAGAAACAATGCATGCTTTCTCCCAGGATGCATCACCTGTTACATAGCTATAGTGAGCTGTGGCTGCAACAAAAATGGTGAAGATGGTAAGCAACTGACTAGAGCTGGGAAACCATTATCATCACAGTCTTCTAGAGAACAAACATCTACTTTTAATAAAATCTGAAACTGAAAAATCCTGACCAGCTTTAACTCTCATTTGAAAAATTTAGCATGCCTTCCTGCCCTCCACTTTGGCCCCTTTCTAATCCATCCCCACCCTGAAGGAAACTGACCATGTCAACTCTAAGGCCACTAAAAAAATTTTTTACAGCTTTACTGAGATATAATTTATATACCATAAAATTTATCTATGTAGAATGCACAATTCAATAGTTTTTACCATAGTACAGACTTGAGCAGCCATCATTACAATCTAATTTTGGAACATTTCCATTATCCTAAAGGAATCCTCAATTCCAGGACTTCCCTGGTTGTGCAATGGTTAAGAATCCGCCTGCCAATGCAGGGGACACGGGTTCGAGCCCTGGTCCGGGAAGATCCCACATGCCACGGAGTAACTAAGCCCGTGCTCCCCAACTACTGAGCCTGTGCTCTAGAGCCCGCGAGCCACAACTACTGAGCCAGCGTGCCACAACTACTGAAGCCGGCGCACCTAGAGCCCGTGCTCCGCAACAAGAGAAGCCACCGCAATGAGAAGCCTGTGCACCACAAGAGTAGCCCTCATTCGCCACAACCAGAGAAAGCCTGTGTGCAGCAACGAAGCCCCAACACAGCCAAATAAATAATAAAATAAATATATATTAAAAAAAAAAAAGGAAACCTCAAATCCCAGTCTTCCGTCACTTCAAGCTCTAGGCAACCACTTAAATCTACTTCCTGTCTCTATAGATTTGCCTATTCTAGACATTCCATTTAAATGGAATCTTACAATATGTGGTCTTTTGTGTCTGGCTTCTTTGACAAAGCATAATGTCGGGAGGTTTATTCATGTTGTACTTTGTATTAGATTTCATTTTTAAAATATCATTATTAAGATATAATTTACACATCATAAAATTCACCCATTTATAATGTACAATTCAATGGGTTTCATTATCCTTACAGAGTTGTGCAACCATCAGCAAAATCTAATTTTAGAACATTTTCATCACCGCAAAAAGAAACTCATACACATCAGTAGTCACTCCTCAGTCTCCCCCACCATCACCACTATCCCCAGACAACCACTAATCTATATTTCTGCTGCTAAAGATGTCTCTATTCTGGGCATTTACATAAATAGAATCATATGTGATCATTTTATTAACTTCTTTCAGTTAGCATAGTGTTTTCAAGGTTCATCCATGTTTTAGCATGTTATCAGTGCTTTATTCCTTTTGTTTACTTTTTATTGCCAAATAAAATTTTGTTGTATGGATATACCACATTTTATTTGTCCATTCAACAGCTGATGGAAATTTGGGTTGTTGCCATTCTTTGGCTGTTATGAGCAGTACTGCCATGAACATTCTTGTACAAGTCTTTGTGTGGACATATTTTTAATTCTTTTGGGTAGATATCTAGAAGTGGAATTGCTGATATGGTAACTATATACTTAACATTTTGAGAAAGTGCCAAGCTCTCTTCTAAAGTGGTTGTATCATTTTACGTTCCCTCTAGTAACGTATGATGGTTCTGATATCTCCACATCCTTGCCACTACTTGTTATTACCAGTCCTTTTTTATTATAGCCATTCTAGTGGAAATAAAGTGGTATCTCAATGTGGTTTTGATTTGCATGTCCCTAATAGCTAATGACTCAAAGAAAGCTATGTGTTCTTCTAGATACTTTCAAATGTTAACTCTTACATGTATGTTTATGATCCATTTTCAGTTGATTTTTGTGTATGGTATAAGGTAAGTTCTAAGTTCATGTTATTTTTTTTAATTGTAAATAACTATTTCTCCACCATTTGTTGGAAAGACTATTATTTCCCCATTGAATTATCATGACCCCATGTCAAAAGTCAACTGACTATAAATGTGAGGGTTTTTATTCCATTGGTCTATGTGTCTATCCTTATGTCAATGTTGTACTATCTTCATCATTCTAGTATCTTCATTACTGTAGTAAGAAATCAGGAAATGTAAGTCCCCCGACTTTTTCTTTTTCAAGATTGTCTTAACAATTCTGGGGTCCTTTCCATTTCCATATGAATTTTAGGGTCAGCTCATCAGTTTCTGGGGGAAAAAAGTGGAAATTTGATAAGGATTGTGTTAAATCTGCAGATCAAGTTGGGGAATGTTGCCATATTAATGATATTGTTATCTGGGGACTCAGCTCATCTTCAAGGGCCCTGCATCTGGCTTAAGATAAAAATCCATAAACAACAGGCTTTACGAGGTCCACCTTGATCCAGCCCCTAGTTAACTAACCAGATTCCTCGTTTGCAGCAATCCCCTCCCACTGCCAACTCAAAATACACCACTAGCCACATAAGCCTGCTTTCAGTTCCCTAAAAGCACAATGTTCTCTTTTATCTCCAGGTCTTTCTTCACTCATATACACACCTCCTTCCCTGTGTTTTTAGGAGCTTTTTCCCGTATGTCCCATCACCTAATTCATGACTATTCCTTCAGATCTCAGCTCATTTTTCACTTCTCTGAGACTTGTATCCTGAGATACACAGGACCCACAGTCTACCTCACTTATCTTTCCTTGTACTTACATGGTGGACTTTAGGTTACTTGATAGAAAACAGGTTGATCAAGACTTCAAACTGGTTGAAATATCTTGGCTGACATGGATACCAATGGACACTGGTCCCTATTTCAGGCAGTATTGGGGATTTTGGCAATTTTACAACTGTTTGTATGTCTCTAAACATTTTTATCACTTTTCATAAAATTTTCAGGGTTTCTTTTTCCTAGTATTTTCCCCAGACTATTCTACCAGCTTATACTATTTATATATTTTGTTATTGGCTGGATGATTGCCCCTCAAGATGTGCATGTCTTAATTCCTAGGACCTGCAAATAGGTTACATTATAGAGCAAACGGGACTCTGCAGATGTGATTAAGTTAAGGATCTTGAGATGAGGAGATTATCCTGCATTATCCAGGCAGGCCCAATAACGTAATCACAAGTGTCCTCATAAGGGGAAAATAGGGGGAGATATATGCTGAAGAGAAGGCAAAGTGACAGAAGCAGAGATTAGAATGCTGGCAGCCTCTGGAAGCTGACAAATGCAAGGAAATAGATTCTTCACTCAGAACCTCCAAAAAAGACCAGCCCTGCTGACATCTTGACTTTAGCCCAGTGAGGCTGGTTTCAGATTTCTGATCTCCAGAACTGTAAGAGAATAAATTTGTGTTGTTTTAAGCCACGAAATGTGTGGTAATCTGTTACAGCAGCAATAGGTAATAGTAATGAGTTGGAAATAACCTAATATGCAACGAAAGAACGTTGGAAACAACCTGGATATCCAATAAGAAGGGTTAGTTGGAAACAACCTAAATGTCCACAGGATGGAACTGGTTATATAACTTCTGATAATTTTCAAAAGATTAAGTGTGATTTGACCAATTTTTTAATAAATTAAAGGTGCTCTAGAAGGCTATCCATCCAGTTATTAAAGTGCATAGAATAATGAGTACTCTTTGTTTTGTTGTTGTTTTTTTGTTCTGGGTTTTTATTGTGAGGTTTTTGTTTGTTTGTTTTTTGGTGTTCCTGGGTAGACACGAACAGATAATGGGTATTCTTTATGCTAATTTTTTTATCTGCAATGAGCCTAAGGCTGCATTATTTTTGTAATAATAAGGGAGAAAGGCAATAAAATAATCTTAAGCAATGAATGAAACAAGAAAATAAAGGGAAGGATTTGGAAATTTTAAGAGCTTTACTGGATTTGATTTCTTAATTTTTAATTTATATGCATCCAGCTTTTCCTATATTATTTGTTCAGCATTGTTTTCAAGAACTTTTCTATCTTATAAATCGGTTGAAAATGAGTACTTCTAACCTCCAGTTCATATTTTATATAGCTTTTGTATGTACTAGATATATCATATTAGAACCTCTGTTACAGAAATGGATATTTATGTGCCATAAGATACAGTGCCTGCCTAGAAATGGTCATTTAGATGATGAGAATCAACAAAACTAAATAAAATAAATTTAAAATGAAATAATACACAATAAAATGTTGAATTTTAGGAGAATAATGAGGTAGTATTTGATAAAACCATACACCCAGCTTTGCATGTGCTTAGGTATTTATCCACATCAGCATCTCCCGACTATCAGTTCAAAATATACCAGGTAATAACAACAGTAATAGCAATGGTAATAATGTTAACAATAGCAATAATAGTTTTATATTCCACAGTATATTTGTCTCATTGCTCGCCTACCGTCGCAAAAACTATATGCAACAAATACTGTTTTACTATTGTTTCCATTTTGTACATAAGAACCTGGAGCTCAGAAAAGTTAACCAATATTCTCAAGGTCCCAAAATCCTTAGCAGTGTCAATGAATTTTCTAGTCAGTGACCTGCCCAGGGGATTATACATATCCCAACTGCCTATCTGTCTTTAAGAAAAAAAAGTGGGAGGCATTACCAGTAGCTCCCCAACTCCATTGGGGATTTCCAATGAGGATGAAAATGTGACCAGAGATTGCTGACTGACATGACATCTGCTCAAGGCTCAAGGAATTTCTAGTGCCTGAGGGGTCATGCCGATCAGTTTATTTTTAAGGGAAGTAGGTTACTGCTCAACTTGCCAGAAGTGACTTCTAATATTTATGTCATACATCAATATGAGATAGCAGAATCAGAATTTATGATAATTCAAACGTGCACTAAATATAACTTTATTTTCCACAACTGCTCCCATCGTGCTCCAGCTTGCTCTGGCTCCATTTCTGCTGATGGCCATTGAGATAGAGTTGGGATAATGTTGGGGAGGAACACTTGATTCTGCCAAATAAAGGTAATAGCATCTCTTTCCATATTTAATGCTCTGTTAAGGTAAAGAACCAGTGTATTTCAGATTCAGAATCTTCATTATGGTGGTTCCTTTCCTCTTAAGGCGTCTCCCTGACCAAATCTTCTTCCCTCTTTATTGAAGTGAAGTTCATGACAAGGTGGGGAAGAGCCTCTGGTCCATGTGTCACCTTCTGGGTCTTTGTGGGCCTCACCCCACTTGTCATTGTTGTGGCTTTCATATTGGTACCCACCAACAATGTTGTAGACCTCTAGTCATGCCTCCATTCACAAGGCCCTGTACTCTGTGACCTCCTTTCCATGACTCCAGGCTGCTTCTAATCTATTCGTCCTCTCAGCTTCCAAATTCCTCTCCACTTCACACAGTCTGCAACTACTTGTGACTCTCCAGTGTGTGATGGTACAGGCCACAGGGAATAGAGACACTATTTTAGGCCCATCCATGGAAATATCTCTCTGTAACATTCACTTCTGAATTGAGCCCACGCAGTGGTGCCACATTGAACAAGGTACCATCACAAACCCAGGCTTCCCTCCACAGCTTACAGTCTCTCCAATCTAGACACTCTCTGACAGACCCAAACCTGTTTAGATGTTTAACCATACCCAACCCATGTTCAACCCTAAGAACAGGAAGAGCAAAGAAACTCTTATCTGGCCCTCCTCTTTTTTTCAGCCCCCCTCTTCTCCTAGTACCAGAAGGACTTCCTACTTACTTTCCCTTCTGGAAACAACTTTCCTTATGTCATAGCCTCCTTCTTACCAATCCCATGAGCTTCTTTTTACAGGTGAATATCTTTTCCCTTTCTTGGCATAAAAAGCCTTAGGATCTGGCCCTGATGGTAGAAGGACCTCAGAAAAAAAATTAATTACCAAGAGGCAAGTACATTAGGAATTATTTTTAAAATAGCCGTTTCTTATCCCTTTTCCCTCATTTTACCCAGGAAGCTGCTCCAAGGGCTCCTCCTTGGAGAAGCCTTCTCTTACCATCCACTGAATTGTGTCCCCCTCAATTCATATGTTGAAGCCTGATGCCCAATGTGATGATATATGGCGATGGGGCCTTTGTGAGGTAATTAGGGATAGATGAGGTCATGAGGCTGGGGCCTTCATGATAGGATTAGTGCCTTTTAAAGAAAAGACACCAGAGAACTTGTTCTCTCTCCTCTTCTACTGTGTAAGGACACAGTGAGAAAAGGGTCCTCACCAGAACCGAATCACAGTGGTACCCTGATCTTGGACTTCCAGGCTCAGGAACTGTGAGAAATAAATGTCTGTTGTTTAAGTCAAAAAAATCTATTTCTTTACAATAGCAATGGTTAAGTGTGAAGCTCTTTCTCCAGGATTTAGAAGCCTGGCTCTAAATGTATAACCTTAGGCAAGTCACTTAACTATTCTATATTTGTCTTCTCATGTGTAAAACACAGAGACAATACTAAGCTTGTTATGAGGATTAAGCATGACTGTGAAATAGCAGGTGTGGCACAACACAGGCACTGGCACACAATGAAGTGCCTAGGTAACATCAGAAATTAACAATGTTTCTTTGTCCCTTAGGTATTAAGGTAGTTATTCACTCAGGTTATTAAATTTCATATAAGAAATTCAACATAAACACTATTCACATTGTGAACAGCAGAAAAGGGACCCTAAACAAACAAAGAATACCCATTGTTTTCATTTCCTACAACATCCATAAAATTCTACCTCTGTGTTTTAGATCTCCTTGCAGGAGGTCATTGCTCAGCTGCCTGACTAACCTTAGATGGCAATGTTGCATTGGGTAGAATTCATTAAGACCTTGGAAAGTGGTAGATTCTGGCTTTCTGAGAAAGGGCGTAGTTCAAATCAACCCAACGAAATCTTAGGTGAAAATGTAGGTTCTGTCACACACATGCACATTAAAACCAACCAGAAAAGATGTTTGCACATTTTAAACGATCTGTTTAATACTATATATTTTATAGCATTGAAAATGTTTCTTTTTATACTTTAATAAATGCTATTATCTGTAAATAGTTTTCTGTGTACAACTGTTAAGTGTTCAGTAATATCTGATTATTGTGGTTTAATTGTCAAAGTCACTTCTGAATGCACTAGAAGCATTTTGAAACCTGGCTAAAATCATTTATCTCGTTGTTCAAATGCAGTTCAGTGAAACAAGCTAATACATTTCCTAGGCTCACAGTTATGCTCTCTAATTAAACTTTATTTAATCACAAAATGTTATCATATAACTGCCTTGAACAAAATGCAATTCTTTAGAAACTACCATTATGGAGAGATCTGGGGAACAAAAAATATTTTAATTTAGTGAGATACATATAATAACTTAAATTGGGATATGATAGTCGTTTGTTCATTGGTTCATTCATCCAAACTGTGGTTGAGGGAGCTCTTCAAAATAAGCCAGATTTGTAATTTCAACAACCCACACCAGAAAGCATAATTTTTCCATTTTCCTCTAAACCTAGCAGTCTAAATAATAAATATGTGTTTAACTTAACTAAATATCCAAATGATATTTCTAGGTTGCCTGGAATATAGCTGCTCTTATGAATATAAATTACTACCACCCCAGACACTATCAGAGTCTTATTTATAGGATTAATTTTCACCATCTGTGAAGAAAGGGCTTGCTAAGCAAACCTCAGACTAGTCCCTACGGAATTAAGAATGTGTGGAGCCTAAAGCAAGGACACGCTATAGCGTTTAGAACCAGAGGCAGAACTGCTCCCCTGGAGGGTATCTGTCTTCATAATTAACACAGTCTACTTCTTTGGTTTTGCAGAGTCTACATTTGAGGAAATATGAACAATATGCTAAGAAAAATGTTTTGAAATTTTGGGGGTAATTCTTTCAAAACAAAGGAGAGGACCAGAAAAAACTTTACTGCCCCTCCTTGAGTCATAGCAACTCCCCCTACCACTGGGACATAAGGATACTGTCCCAGTGCAGCAAATAAATACAGGGAAGAATCTGACTGATACTACCTCCAAAATGTCCCTCTTACTTTATTTTAAATTTTCATCTTATTTCCATAATCAGGAGGAATTCTGAATTTCCTTTCCCTGTTTTGGTAATAAATTTGTTTGGTTTGGTATGAGAGATGAGTAACTAGTGCTATTCCCTTTAAAAATTACAAAATCTCTCTTCCAACTCTCTTCTCTTCCTCATCCTTTCCCAAACTTAATTTTCATTTCCAAATAAAACTCCATTAATTTTCATTATAGACACAAACATTAGAGCACCCAATAAGCACAACCTTGCAGTGACATGAAAAATAGCAAAGAAACGACAAGGAAAGCATGGGAAAAGGAGGTGAGAGAAATAAACTCCCTTAATTTTGTTCAAAGGGATCAGCTGAACATAAGCATGTTTTTATGGCTCCCTTCCTATTAACTTCTCCTCAACAGTCCCACTCCCCTTCCTGAGACAGGCTGGGACCTGGGCCCCTTGGCTGCAGTGCTTGCACCTGGACAAATGTCTCCTAGAGCAACAAAGAAACTATAAGGGACTAAAAATAACTGCGTGCATGTGCAGTTGGGGCAAATCCAGGACAACAAGATACAAAAAAACCAAAAAACCCAACTACCGTTTCTGAAGAGCCAGGAGCAAAAACAGGGCATCAGGAGCAAAAGCAGGGTACGGCGCATGCCCCCTGCACTCAACACCACCAAAGGGGTGGGCAAAACACCTAAGACACCCCTCAGGCCAGACCCCACGGACACACCCCTACCCTCACCCCATATAAGGAACCAGCTTGCCCCCTCCCCCAGTAAAGCCTTGCCTGAATTTCTTAACTGGCCTCTTATCAATTTCTACTGATTGGGGAAAGCCAAGAACCCTGGTCGGTATCAGATTCACAGCTAAACCCACTCCTGGTTGCAATTAAATCAGATTTTTAAAGCTTTCTTCCATTAGGGGAATGGGGCATGTTTGTGCCCATGTACGTGTGTGTGTGTGTGTGTGTGTGTGTGTATGTGTGTGTGTGTGTGTGCACGAAACCAACTTTAAAAACCCAAGCAAACAGATGTGGATAATCTTATATACAGGGTAGAAAGAAATTTTAAAATTATCCTGTTTATCATAATAGATACTTGCTCTCTGCTCCACCCCAGAAGATAAAATGGAAAATAAAAGCAAATTTAAAACTATTCACTGATAATTATGTCATTAACATGTTCCTGAAATCACTGAATTATTTTTTACAGTCCTTTTGGGTTGGTCATTTATCACCCAAAATATAAATATCAAAATAAACTTATGACAAATTCCCTTTTCTCTTTTAAGACACATAATCATAAGTACAGGTCTTGGGCAGAAACACCTGACTTTTAACAAATGTTATTCTGAGCTGGCAAGAAAAAATGTGAAAACTTTAAAACAGGCAAGTAAGATGAGTAGTGTCCTGTCCAGTGCATATTATGGGTGTGTCTGCCTTTCATTGTCTCTGAACTATTTCGGTTAATGTAGATTACTGGTAGCAGGCAAATGTCTCTCATTCATAGACTGTAAATGTATTCTCTCAGGTAGAGGTGCAAATTGATTTCCCTCTCTCCAAGAAACCGGTTTTACATTTATTAAGTAAATTCAGTTCAGCATTCCTAGTTGTCTATGTGTCTGCTCTTTGAATTCTCTTGAACTGGTTATACATCTTACTGATTCTCCCATTAATTAATGAATCAATTAAAAGCATTGATATCTTTCATTTTATATTTGTATGAGAATCATGATTTTTTAGCTTTTAATCAAAATTATCTTTTGAACAGGTCCAAGACACCAATACCATCCCCTTCACAAAGTGAAATTTGAATTTCCTTTCAAAACAAGGGAAATATTAATTCTAAAATCATCCCTCAGGGAGCATCCCCAGTGGCAAAACACATGTTCCACCACCACTGCCATTTCTTATATTGTTTCATTTTTGTTCTTAATAATTTAATTGAAAAATAAGTTGACTCATAAAATTTCAATAATATATGAGTGTATTAAGAAAAGAGTGATGACTTCTCCCTAAACCCTTAGGTATCACTTCCCAGAAGTAACCAGTGTTAATAGTTGACCACTCCCATTTTTACCTGAAGTGAAGATTACATATATAAACCCAGACCTTACAGAAAGGAGATCACAAGACGGTAAGAGGGAGGTAAAACGGATAACATTGCCTTGGTGTTGGGGAGGGATTCTGGTCCCTGGATTTAAAGCCAGGAAACAGGAATCCCGCCCAACTCCTCACTTGTAGCCATGAGGGGACACATACTTAAAGGAGAAGCTGCATTCCACCTCTGGACTTGCTTCAAGACCACCCCACATCCATTCACCCTCCTTGATATGCCCTGCTCCTTGGTTTCTGGTGGCGATTTTGTTCCCCGTTTTGGTTCTGTAACTTAATTGTTCTTTATACAGCCAGTTGGAGACCCTCTACCCTAGTGTTAAGCCTCGGCACTCCTGTAGAATATGACTTCCTTCTTTGCCTTCCAGAAAAGGGAACAAATAAATACACCTAAAACCAGGTGAGAAAGCAGTCCTGCCGGCAGCTAAGCCATGATGTTCCCAGTTGAATATAAACCATACTCACAGAACAGAAACAATGTCTCCATACTCACAGAACAGAAACAATGTCTAAACCAGGCCACTCCATGGCAATATTTAGAATGAGACAGAATAAGGCCACTCTGCAACCACAAAAACGGTGAAGCATCCCTCTCTTCTGCCTAACAGGAATGACTGCTGCTCCTTTACCTCACCAAGGACAGGCCCATCCCACTGCGGTCCTCCTATCTGATCAATAAATATTGTTAAGATACACAGTCACAAAATTGCTCCTGCCGCCTGAAATATGTCATCCAGAATTGGCCTCCACTCCCTTAAACTCACCTTGAATCATCCAGCACAAACCCATATCCTGTAAGAAGCATCTCCCAACGCCTCATGGTTCCTTTGGAGTGCTTCTGTCTTGTTACAGCGAGAAAAATAAACTGAATTTCTTTTTACTGTAATAAGTGTGTTCCTAATGATCTTTTGTTGAGGGGCTTCAACAGGGAAAAACTTATTTACTTTAAGGGAATATTAAATTTCATTCTGATCTTCTAGGAACCTTTAAAAATGCTTCTTGCTGCATGCTTTGTATTCTTTCATTTCTAATAGAGTCTTGTTGCAATGCACTTCATACACATTTTTTCTTTAATCTAGCATCAAACATGTAAAGCAAGTAAGATAAGTGTTTTTGTCCCCAACACTCACTGAGGTTGAGACTTGTGCAAGTTCATTCAAGGAGTTGTGAACAATGCTATGTAGAGCTCTGAATTCTTCACTCCTGAGAATAACACAGGAAAAGTAGTCAAGGAAAGAGCCAGAAGCTTAAATTTACCCCGTCAAAAAAATGCACTGGGGGGGGGGGGCTTCCCTGGTGGCGCAGTGGTTGAGAGTCCGCCTGCCGATGCAGGGGACACGGGTTCGTGCCCCGGTCCGGGAGGATCCCACATGCCGCGGAGTGGCTGGGCCCGTGAGCCATGGCCGCTGAGCCTGCGCGTCCGGAGCCTGCGCTCCGCAACGGGAGAGGCCACAAGAGTGAGAGGCCCGCGTACCGCAAAAAAAAAAATGCACTGGGGGATGTAGAAGCACCCCCAATTGAGTTGTGCATGGGTTCAGGAATAGTGGCCACTGACGCCTGAGCCCTGGGCACTCCTGCATCAAGGAAAAGGTTTAGCCAAATAAGCTACTCCTGTCTCCTCTAGATCCCTACATCATTTCATTAAGGATGGCCAGACTGGAGAGACAATGAGGACCGGAGGCCGAACAAGACCTGCATTCAAGTCCCAGCTCTGCTCTTAATTCGTTAGTTACTTCTCCAAGCGGAGGGGTGATTTGGTGCGCCCAGTCCCTAACCCTACAGGAATCAGTCAGTCCCCTCCCCTGGCTGTCACCACACCCAGAGTTACTTTATTCCCAACCCTCCACCCTTGTACCTCCACGACACCCCCCATCCTACAAGTTCACTAATGACTGAAGCTCACAGGCGCCACCTCGAGGCTTCAGAATAGCACAGTCACCTCCAGAAACTGATCACTGAAGAACCTGCAGCTACACTGCCCCTGCATGTGACACCAGCAACTTTGTGAGATGTAAAGTCAGCAGGCATGCAGCAGGTTATTAAGAGTTCCTCCAAAGTGTTGCTAAGCTCACTGCCAAAGAGTAAGCATTCAAGTTCCAACTTCAGACACAAACTATGTCCAGAACCATCTCCTTCCCCAAGATAACTGAGGCACTGGCATGGGGCTGGGGTTCACCTTCCTAGGAAGTGCCCCTTGGGGAGATCCCGCGTGGCCTTTTTTACACTGCTCACCACTTGGAACGATTCTAATCATCAGAGATCTTTTAATAGCAGTTAACATGAAAAGGAAAAGCATCAATTCTTGATTCCAGAAGGTTCCATATACCTCCTATACAAATGTGGCTACCACCATCCTTGCAAATTTTGAATACCTCATTCCAAGGGATGTGGGATAGAACCTAAGTCTCACTAGCTTCAAGGCCCTTGCTTTTCCCATGGAACCTGCTGGCATAAGACCACTGAGGATTTTAAACAACCACTTCAGAAAGAGGCCCCTGATAGAGACACACCCACATGGACCTAGCACTATCAAATGACACATTCAAACTCTACGGCCATGACCTGCACCTCAAACAGCATGAGGACATGTAAATGTAAGGAAGGTTTTCAATTCTTTTAATACATAAAATGGCAAAGGAAATTATTTTTCAGAATATACGCATTGAATAGAACCTTTTCAAGCAGACATCTATTTAGATAATTATTTGCAAACACTAGAAATAACATGTTCTATGAGCAGTCACCAGATGGATGAAACATTTGCACAACTTTCAGATGAAAGTCCTGATGGAACCCTAAGTCACTATAATGTTCATGTGAGTGTGTGAGTGTGAGTGTGTGTTTGAGCCAAATTTAAATCACAAGTGCTTCATTTGCCCCAAGAAGAAGGGTTGTTAGTTTATAGAAAGCTTTCTGGACAACAATTATACACATCAAGTGTAAACATGCTTTGATGAGAAAAGTCTGTCTTTCATTTCCAGAATTGGTGGTAATGAGGGGACAGAGTTAATTAACTTAAGCTCTTTAGGTTTCTTCTGAGAGGCATTTTCCCTGGTGGTTTTACATAGAGTCTACGTCTCATCTTCCTGACTAGACTCTTAGTCCCTGAGGACAAGGCCTGGGCTTTCTACCTCCTTTATGTTCCTCTTAGATGGCTGTAGGAGAGGCTGACGTTTAATGAGCATCTACTATGTGCTGTGAGCCTACAGTTCCTCACCTAATTTTTTTCAATAACTCCAAGCACAAACACTCCTATAATTTTAAGTAAAGTGAGGCACAGAAATTTAAGACACTTACCCAAGATCACAAGACTAGATAATAGCAAAGTTGATGCTTGAGATATTATGTGAATCTGAGGTCTACCCACAATACTGTACTGTAATGTACTATACTATAAAATACTATACCATACCATACTATGTCTCACTCCAGCACAGTGTGAAAAGTAGCTGATGTTTACTAAAACCTAACAGTAAAGATTACTGCTGAGTGAGAATTTAAGTCAGAGATGTAAGGCACCCCATTTCTTCCTTCTACTTCCAAGAACTTCAACTCCTTATTTAATAATTTAAGACCCATGTAGCAAATTAACAAGAGAATGGAAACTTAATTTCCAGCATTTATTCATCTCACAGAAGTATGATCAGAGTAGTCCAAAAAAAATAATACAACAGCTCATCACCAAAGGAAAAGGACAACCTAACCATTACCTGGTGAGTGTTAGAGCCATATACTTTACACATATACTCGGAAAATACGCATTGAATGAATGAAGGACTCAAAAATAAGGAACAAATCTTGCTCTGGTAAGCACTGTGAAATCACTTCAGTTACTCCTAAACTAGAAACATTAACTTGAAGCATAGGATTTTGAAAAAACTGATGTATAAGATTCATAAATCATAAATCCCGGCACGGCAAGTGTGATGTCCCTTTGGTTGAGGAGGCAAGCACAGGAGACTTAAGCAGAAGTTGCTGTGCAGCCAAGTTGGAAGAGTTCATCAGTTGTTCTTAGGCCCCAGGGGACTAAGGCTACAGTGTTTCATTACAATTTGGCTTAATTTCTCAACTTTAAAGACTGAACTAATAAAAAGTATTTGGAAATCCAAATGGTGAAAGAAAGTGAGAAATCCAATAAATCCAGCCTGCTGGGAGGCCCTGTGCTCAGAAGACGGGCATACCCTCCAACCCCATCCTGCATGTGTGTTCTCTCTAAATATCACAGTTGCTGCAAAATTTAATACGGTAAGGGCCGGAAGGGGCTTCCCAGACCCTGCAAATGAAAGGCCGTATGACTTTTTGGAGACCTAGCTTTGGGCTTAATCATTAACAGAGTTCCTTGGGGTGTGCTTCATACACTTAGCCATATCTACACAGGGAGGATTAATATAAAAGCAGGCAGAAAATGAAGGAAGAGGGCAAAGGGGACTTGTAAAATCCAACCACCATCTGCCACTTCAAATCCAGCAGCACTAAGGTATTTTAATTTGCAGAATTTTTCCTTCTGGTTTCTAGAAAAACACTGCTTAGGCAAAGGTGGAGTAGGTCACCTGGCAGTTATACACAGGAGGACTTTGTTATTTTTTTTTTAATATAAATTATTTATTTAATTTTGGCTGCGTGGGGTCTTCGTTGCTGCGCGGGGGCTTTTTCTAGTTGCGGCGAGCAGGGGCTACTCTTCATTGCAGTGGCTTCTCTTTGTTGCAGAGCACGGGCTCTAGGCCTGAGGACTTCAGTAGTTGTGGCACCCAGGCTCAGTACTTATGTCTTGCGGGCTCTAGGGCACAGGCTCAGTAGTTGTGCACAGGCTTAGCTGCTCTGTGGCATGTGGGATCTTCCCGGACCAAGGCTCAAACCTGGGTCCCCTGCATTGGCAGGCAGATTCTTAACCACTGCGCCACCAGGGAAGTCCCATGGAGGGCTTTATTGAGTGCAGGTAAATGAACAAACACACAGAAAACAGCAAAATAGGAAGATCACAAATGTATGCCTGGATAATAAGAAACTGCAACAACTAGATTAATGTTTGGCAGTGGAGCTGCTCAAGTCAGGGCAAACCATAGAATTTATTCCACCTTTACAAATTCAAAAAAAATAATAAAAGAATTATCTTTGACTGAAACATAAAGGAATAGTAACTCTTTTTTGTTGATGTCTTTTATAACTTCAGGTTTTACAGAATTGAATGGACCATATTCCTCAATTCACAGTATGCTATCATCAGTGGCACCCACAAGGCTATTATATTCTATTTCAGTTTGTTTTATTTTAAATCTCTTTATTTCCCATTCCCAGTCCCAATCTCTTCCCAGGTAGTATAAACAGCCACTCTGGTACATTTAAAGTTTGGTCTTTCGAGCTATCTTTCATACATATTTATTTAGATATATGTATACCTATATTATGATATGTAAATCTTGTTTATATCAAGTCTTTGCCTGTTGCATAGTATCCATTAAATTCATGTATCACATTTCATTTAGACATTTAGACGTAGATAGACACCTATGTGATTTCTGACCTTTGTTAGAACACGTAATACTGCCATGAACATTCTCATATGTTTTTCTGAGGACATCTTTTTTGTAAAACCATGCAAGTGGTTCTCTGGATGCTGAAGTTTCTCTAGGCATGGAATTTCTAAGCACAGTATATACATATCCTTAATTTCACTCTGCACTGCCATGATAGCTCACTGGAACAGCTGTTTATATTTCCACCAGCAACATAGAAGGATTCTCATGTCCCCACATCTTTGGTCAGTATTTGATGATACCTGATTTCATAATTCTTGCCAACTGCATTGTTGGATAATAGAGTTATTTTATTTTAAATTGCATTTTTCTGATTATATTCACTTAAGATATTTAATGATTATACGTTTCCTTCTCTATTAATTACTTATTAGCAGTCTTTGTTTTCTGACTTTACTTGCTATGAGTTAAAATTATGTTCAAGAATTCCTTGAATATTCTAGATATTAATTCTTTGTTGGTATTATACATTGAAAATAGCTTTTCCAATCTCTTTTCCTACAGGTTGCTTGTCTATGATGGCCATTGTTGAATAGGAATCCTTAATTTTGATAAAAAATAATTTTTAATGTATACTGTAGACTATCTGGAGTCTTATTTATGGAATCTGTTCTCAAACAACATGACAAAAATATTCTCTTGCATTTTCTTTCCTACACCTTAAAATTTTACTTTTCATATTAAGGTCTTTAATCCACCTAGATTCCATGTGGAGAACTGGAGATTCATGCTAGCTCCCAAGGGGATGATAGCAATGCAGCTCTAGCCAACTTTACCAAATCCAGGAATATCAACAAAAATGGAAAATATTTTCACTTTCAAGAGATGCCATAAATCTGTATTCTTTCTATGTAATATTGCCTGATATTTAAAACATACTGTGGCCTCCCCCAAACATATATAGGAGCCCAGACTCATCCTTGTGAGCTGCCAGTTTGTGACCTTTGAGTCACAGATTTTCTCTTTAATACTTTGACCTGACCTTTGTAGCTTTGTACTCTAGTTATTGTCAGAACAAGCAATTTTTGTTTTCGCTGCTTTGCATTTTCTCTACCCATTTATTTAACAGAGCTTACCTATTCCTAACCTGTTCCTAATTCTCCCAATTTAGTAGTTTTTATCCCCATCTCTGTATAGAAGAAATAACCAACCATCACTCAACTTATTTCCTTATCAGTACACAAATGCAACATGATGGCAACAGGAGTAGCCACATGCTTCTCAAGAACCAAACTCTGATGTGGCATAAAAGAGGAGTTTTCTACCATCTGTCTCACAACGCAGATTCCAGGAACATATGTGCCTACACCAAGGACTGGCTGGAGAGAACTGTTTTGTAAATAACAGCACTTGAAAACAAGTGCTGTGTCTTCACTCCCACTCAATGCCCAGGAGCTCCTCACAGAAGTGTTTAACTGAGGATTCCTTTGTCTCCTCATCCTCTAGCAAGTGAACGTAAAAAAAAAAACCAAACAACTCAACTTCAAAGTAGGTATGGAGATGGCCAATTGAAATTTTGCACAGTAGCAAAAAGCACAGTCCTGGAACAACTTGGATAAGGGAATTCTAGTTGGTTAACTCACAATAAACTAGAGAAGAACTTGGTAGAAACTAGGGTAAATTGCATTAATATTCAAAATATCTGACACCCTTTCTGTAGGAAGATTACACCTTCCACTGCGCTGATATCATACGTGGCCATGTGACTTGTAGTACCCTTTCCTGGAGCCCACCTTTTTGAATGCAGGAGTAGTCACATGACTTGCTTTGGCAAAGATGTGTGAAGAGAGGTGCTGTGTGCCTCTTTTGAACAAAATCCTCTCTTTCCCTTTGACTAGCATGTCACAGGAAGAGCCTGCTCCTTCAACCTCAGTCACACAGTAAAAATGACATGGAGCAAAGCCTCAGCAATGGAAATGCAGCATGAGTGAAAAACAGGTCTTTGTCATAAGCCACTGGGATCTTGGGGCTGCTTGCTGACACAGCATAACTGAGCCTAAGGTGACAGATAAAATTTACTACAACAAATTCATGATACTTGCATTTTAGACATTTTTCTTCCAAACAATTCAGAATGCTTTATATTTTCTCACTAATTGTCTTAAAAACAGTCAGTGATTTTTTGTTTTGTTGTTTTGAAATTATCTTTTAATAAATACAATTACTATTATGTTACCTCTGTCTCCTAACACCAAGTAATCTTTTCCCCAGCCTACTAAACATACCACTTAATGTCCCTGAAAAGCACTTTGAGAATTTAGGAGTAAGTTAAATTAAAAGTTTTAATTTTAAAGAGTTCTCTCATGTACCAGCTTCTACTTTCCAGTGTGGCATGTAAGGTGCTTAGAAGTCATCACTTTGTGCTAACAAATAAAAAGCTGAACTAAACTTCCTTGGTGGTCCAGTGGTAAAGAATCCGCCTTCCAATGCAGGGGACACAGGTTCGATCCCTGGTCGGGGAACTAAGATCCCACATGCCACATGCCATGGGGCAACTAAGCCCACGCACCTCAACTAGAGAGTCTGCTGTGCCACAAACTACAGAGCCCACGTGCTCTGGTGCCCCTGCACCACAACTAGAGAGAGAGAAGCCTGCACGCTGCAACGAAAGATCCTGCGTGCCACAACTAAGACCCAATGTGGCCAAAAATAAATAAAATAAAAAATAAATTAATTGATTAAATATTTTTTTAAAAAAGACTGATCTTAATAAAATCAGTTAAACTTTAAAACAAAAAACGCTGAACAAATGGAAAACTGAACAATTTTTCTTAGAGCCATCAGAAAAGAGAGGTCACAGGGTAAACTGCTACCCCCCAAATTGTAGAGATAGGCAGATACAGAGAATCACAATTTACCAGAGCAGAAGCAGGAGAGCAGACACCTCCGCAGGAACCAGTGCCAAGGTGGGAAGAACCGGAACTGTAACTGATGCACAGCTGGAGGCTCCGTGTGGACAACTCTGAGAGTTAAAACCCCAGGGGGTGAGGGGGTTCCCCACGCTTTTGTGAGTTTCACCTCCTGGCGCTAAACCAGGTTCTCACAGCGCATATCAGAGGAAAACCCTCTTATGATTCCAGCAGGGGGAAGAGAGATGCAACCATTTGGAAATACAGCCGAACATTCTATTCTTTGCAACAAGGCCAGCCCTCCAGAGAAACAATTTTACCACAGCCTTATCTACTAGGTTTTTTTTTTTAATTTATTTTATTTTATTTTAACATCTTTATTGGAGTATAATTGCTTTACAATGGTATGTTAGTTTCTGCTCTATCACAAAGTGAATCAGCTATATGTATACATATATCCCCATATCCCCTCCCTCTTGCATCTCCCTCCCTCCCACCCTCCCTATCCCACCCCTCTAGGTGGTCACAAAGCACCCAGCTGATCTCCCACTCCCAGCTGCTTCCCACTAGCTATCTATTTTACGTTTGGTAGTGTATATATGTCCATGCCGCTCTCTCACTTTGTCCCAGCTTACCCTTCCCCCTCCCCATATCCTCAAGTCCATTCTCTACTGGGGTTTTATCAGAGGCTAACTAGCCTGGGGGAAGGGAAATAGCAACTCCAGCTCACAGATAGCCATCCCATCCCACCTAAGGGGGTGGGGAGTTGGTGGGCTGAGCGGCACTTGTGAATGTCACAGGCCTGGGCCACAGGCTCACTAACAGACGGAGACCTAGTCAATCACAAGACTAGGAGCACTTCCCTAGGTTCTTCACCAGCACACCGCCAAAGCCTCATCTGTTGGAGTTCCTTTCACTCAGTGCATCCTGTCTGGCTTTCAACAAAATTACAAGATGCACCAAAAGGCAAAAAACTCAGTTTGAAGAGACAGAGCGAGCATCAAAACCAGACTCAGATATGGCAGGGATGTTAGAATTGCCAGACCATGAATTTGAAACGTCTGTGATGAATATGCTAAGGACCTTAATGGGAAAAACAGACGACATGCAAGAACAGATGGGTAAAGTAAGCAGAGAGATGGAAATTCTAAGAGAACCCAAAAGAAATGCTAGAGATCAAAACCACTGTAACAGAATAAAGAATGCCTCCGATGGGCTTATTAGTAGTAGGCTGAGCACAGCTGAGGAAAGAATCTCCGTGCTTGAAGTATGGCAAGAGTTCTATTATTGGAGGCTTTAAATATAAATAATGTAAATTTTAAAAACAGAAAACTCTCCATTTGGAATCCTTGAGTTTCCAAATGTCATCTTTATAGGGCAGCTTCCCTTTGAGCAGCATTCAAAATTATGAGATGGAAGAATCTGAAAAAACAACTGCCAATTACAGCTCTGAACACTCCAACATCTGTTCCTGCCAGCAGAGAAGTGAGGTTTCCCCTTGCTGTTGCATTTGTCACCTTCTGAGCTGAAATAGAGGACCAGCGGCATAGTGAAAACAAAGCACTAGAACACTAGTAACTTATCTTACAATATTCTCCCTAGCATCTGTTTTGTGCTAAAGCTCTGAAGACAGTCTCGCCAACAAACAAAGGTTTGGTTTCTCTTAGACAGCTAGAGAAATACAGAGCACACACAAGGGAAATCCACGTGAATATCTATGGGTTTCTTTCTTTTATTTGTATCTCTGAAAATTCTTCTTTACACTCCACCTGGCTTCCTGGAAAGAAAGAGTACCCTGTGGGCATCCAGTTGCTACAGTAAGTATTTTAACACTCCATAGCCATTTTATAAGGATACTGAATCATGTCTACAGTTTGACACTGACATTTCTAACATTTATAATATTCTAAACTTGTGATTAAAGTGGAAACACTGAGAAAATGTAGGACTTTAGGATGATAGCCAGTGACATCACTCAACAGTAAGTAGCACCTGCTTTTTTTTTTTAAGGCTTATAAGCATATTATTTTTTCTAGCTTTTAACTTAATAGACCTTATCATTTGGGGATTTCTGAAAAGGAATTTGAGTTTGGGTATTAACAGTCCCACTGGCCTCATCACCAAGTTATTCTCACAGTACCTGGCAATGACAGCTACGTAACTCATCCACACATAGTCTGGCAACTGAGGAATCCATGTCCTTTACCACTACACTACAGTGCCTCTTCTAGAGAACAGAAAAAGAGGATGCACTTCTCCAATCCATTCTATGAAGTAAGTATAAACTCAAGATCAAATCAGACAAGTAGCACATGGGAAAGTATTATTACCCACTCATGAACATAAATGCAAAAATCTTAAACAAAGCATTAACATAACATACCCATAAAAATGATAATATAGTTGACCTTTGAACAATTTGGGGGTTGGGACGTTGCCCGCCTCCTCAGAAATAAAAATTCTGTGTATAAGTTTATAGTCAGCCCTATGTATCTACCATTATACCTCTGTGATTTCAACCAACCTTGGATTGTGTAGTACTCTAATATATTTACTGAAAAAAATCTGTTTATAAGTGGACCTGTGCAGTTCAAACCCATGTTGTTCAAGGGTCAACTGTACATCTTGACCAAGTTGGGTTAATACCAGAAATGCAAGGATAGTTAAACTGTATAAAATCTGTAAATGCATTTATCATGTTAATAGATTAAAAAAGAAAAACCATACATATAATCATTTCAATAGATGCATAAAAAACATTTTATAAGATTCAATATGTAATCATGATTTAACAACAACAAAACCCTCTTACCAAACTAGGACTCAAAGGAACCTTGCTGAGTTCCCTAGTGGCCCAGTGGTTAGGATTCCAGGCTTTCACTGTGGTGGCCCAAGTTCAATCCCTGGTCAGGGAACATCCCACAAGCCACACAGTGTGGCCAAAAAAAAACCAAATCTCTTAAAAAAAAAGGAACCTTGCTTACCTTGATAAAATACACATAAAGACTGAAGAACAAGAGCAAACATAATTCTCAATGATAAAAGTATTCCCTTTAAAGTTAAGAAAAAGATTAAGAAACCCTCTGTTATGAATTACATCCCCCCCAGAATTCATATGTTGAAGCCCTAACCCCCAATGTGACTGCATTTGGGGATAAGGCCTGTAAGGATGTAATAAAAGTTAAGTGATGCTATAAGGTTAGGGCCCTAATCTGACAGAACTGATGCTGTTCTTATAAACATCATCATGCACAGAGAAGAGACCATGTGAGGACACAGCAAGAAGATGGCCATCTGAAAGCCAGGAAAAGAGGCCTCATCAGAAAACAAACCTGCTGGCATCTCTACCTGAGAATTCCAGCCTCTAGAACTGTAAGAAAATAAATTTCTGTTGTTTAAGCCACCCAGTCTGTGGTATTTTGTTATGGCAGCCCCAGCAGACTAAGACACTCCTCAATAGTTGTTTCAATTCAACTCTGAATTAAAGGCCTCAGCCAGATGGATTAACAGGAGAACACTCTATGACTTCAGGATAGGGATGTAAGCAATACAGAAAAGTGCTACCCGTAAAACAAAACATTGATAACTTTGAAACTGAAAAGACAAGCCACAACCTGAGAGAAGATATTAGCAACACATATATCTAACAAAGAATCAATACCAAGAACATAAGAACTCCTACAAATCAATAAAAAAGGATACAATAGAAAAATGTGCAAAAGACATCAGCAGGTACTTCAAGGACAAGGAAGCAAGAATGGTGAATATAAATATAGAAAGATGTTCAATCTTCTCAAGGAAATGGAAAATAAATAAGACACCATTGTATACTCACTACATTGTCTGACAATAGCAAGTATTGGAAAGGAGTAGATCAGTGGATATATATATATATATATATATATATTCACACATACCCACACTCCTAAACCCTATATGGAACTATAAACTGGTACAGAAACTTTAGAAAATAATTTGACATTATCATGTAAAGGTAAGTATGTGTGACTCTTACAACTCAGCAATCCCACCCCTTGTTATATACCCATGAGAAACTCTTACACATATGAACCAGGAGACATGTACAACTATTTTTACACAAGCATTGTTCAAGATAGAAAAGCACTTGGAACACCCAAAGGACCACTGACAAGAGAATGGATGAGAAAATTATGGTGTATTCATACGATGGAAAGCTATACAGAGATAAAAATTAATGGATCACGGTTACATGCAACATGAATGAATCTTAGAAATATAAAGCTGACTGAAAAAAAGCCATGTTTTAAAAGACTACATGCAGTTTAAAAACAACTTTATAAAGCACAAAAATAAAATATGATTTAGTGATATATGTGATAAAACTATTTACTTAAAAAAATGAAATGTAGGATAACATCTACCTCTGGTAGGCAAGGGATAGAAAAGAGGAGGAGAACCGACGGGTTAAATGGCATTGGCAAAGCTCTAACTCTTAAATTAGGTTGTGAATTCATCAGTGTTCATTTCATTATTACGCCTTATAACTTACATCTGTGTTGTATACATTTGTATATAAATAAAATATTAAATAATTTAAAAAAATTTTAAATACTAACCTGATTTTTGGTTGGCAGTAGCCTGGACCCAGGAAAATTCAGGCTGAAGTTGAGTTCTGAAATATCCTCATGAAACAGGACAGCTCCTTAGTCTTTTACTACATGTTTAAGACTCAACATGTCTTGAGAGCCTTAACTCTAAAACACGTCCTATATAAGACATGTCATGTGCCATCTGTAATTTTGATTGCTGAATGTGTTGCAATCTACTGATAAGGCAAGAAATTCTGATTTTTTCTTTAAAAATTCTACTTCAGTTGATATTTTCATGGCTATAAGGTGACTTTTGTAGACTTTTTCCGTTTTGTGTGTTCAGAAGATTTCAATATATCTACCTTACATAGCACTGTAGCCCATCATTTGTGTGTTACTGATTTGAAAACATATTGTTTGATAGAGGCTCACTCTGGTTTTTGCTTTCTCCGCTAGAAGAATAGTTCTTAAAATGTGGTTTGCAGATCCCTGGGAGGACCAAGATCCTTTCAAGAATTTCATGAGGTCAAAACTACTTTCACAATAACACTAACATTTTTTGCATTTTTAAAGGGTGTTGACATTTGCACTGATGGTGCAAAAGCAATAGTGGGTAAAACGTTGGCTTTTTAGCATGAATCAGGACAGTGGCACCAACTATGCTAGTAGCTATTGCATTCTTCACCTCCACGCACTTGCAGGGGCTGGGGCATAGGGGAAGGAGCCAGGTCACTTGTGAATGTCCTTGATGAAGCAGTAAAAACAATTACATTTTATCTTACTTGAGCAGATGTCTCTTACATATTTTGTGGCATGAAATGGAGAATACACATAGAGTCCTTCTGCCTCACACCCACGTCTGATAGTTGTCTCAGAGAAAGCACTTGTGCAGCTGTTTCATTTGCAAGCTGAACTGCTTTTTGCATGGAACACCATTTTTACTTGAAAGGATAGCTCACAGATAAACTAGGTTATTCATATTTGGGTTTGGTAGACATTTTCTCAAAAATGAACAAAGCGAGCCTGTCACTTCAAAGAAAACACCTTGCAGTGTTTGTCGCTAATAATAAAATTCAAGTTTTAAAGATGACATTAAAATCTTTGGAAACTTATGATGGCCACCACGAACTTGACAGCTTCCCAACCCTCAAAGGCTTTTCTGATGAGATCAGTGGTGATATTAACAAATATGATTTTTTTTATTGTATACGGCAACGTGCCACATTCAGAAGAACTGTATAACAGCAAGCCAATATTCTCCAAATGACCAATGCATGATGTTATAAAATTATACATGGGTCAAAGGTCAATTCAAATTGCAAAATAGATGAATTTTAAAATAACAGATTAGGAAACCTAATAATCTTGTGAATGCTATCAAATTAACTCTTAACAAATCAAACTATTTTAACAAGTTTAACAAAAAGTTATTTCTCTCCCTCTGTAACTGCAGGAGGCAGGGACCTTCTCTGCTTTCCTTGTTCAGCCTTCTTTGGTTAATAATGAAGACTTGGTTTTTTTAGGATCTTAGCGCTTATAAACCAAAACCGGGCCTATACAAAACTGTAATGACACAGAACAGATCAATGGGTGCTTAGTCCTGGGGGTGGGGGACAGGGACGGGGATCACTTGTAAAGGGCCAGGATGAACCTTCTTAGGGTGAAGGATCTATTCTAATCTAGATTGTGGTGGTGTTACATGACTGTGCAATTACCAAAATTCAACAGAATAATATCTTAAACAATAAGAGGGGGAACTGGCCTATAGGGCTCAATTCTCCTGTCAGAAATGGAGTAAAAGGTGAGTAGATTTTACTTAATAAAAATGAAATAAAGAGCATAGAGCTTTTCTTTCTATGAAAAATCTTTTATTCTAGGCCAGGTGGTCTATCCCAGAGGTAGAATGCATAGCGGTTACAAATTCAGACGCTAGAGTTAGTCCTGAGCTTCAAACCTAGTGTTGCTACATACTATCCATATGACTGTGGGTAGGTCACTTATTCCAAGCCTCGCTTTCTTCATCTGTAAAATGGGGATCAAAATAATACGTATCTCACTCTTTTAAGAAGTAAGGTAACATGTATAAAGTGCCCAGCCCATAGGAAATGCTCCATAACATCTTTAATTACTTTACTGAACCATTTAGACACCTGATTGCTGTTCCCTTAGATGCTGTTATGGGTTGAACTCTGTCCACCTCACCCCTGCCCACCCCCCCAAAGATGTTAAAGTCCTAACTCTCAGAATGTGACCCGATTTTGGAAAGAGGGTATTTACAAAGGCAATCCAATTAAAATGAGGTCATTTTAGGGGTAAGCCCTAATCCAATATGGTTGGTATCTTTACAACAAGAGGAAATCTGGACACAGATACAGACACAAACACAGGGAGAGTGCCATGTGAACATGAAGGCAGAGATCAGGATGATGTATCCACAAGCTAAGGAATGCCAAAGATTGCTAACATAACACCAGAAGCTAGGGAAAAGGCATGAAACAGATTCTCTATAACAGTCCTCAGAAGGAATCCCCCCTACCAGCACCTTGATCTTGGAATTCCAGCCTCCAGAACTGAGAGACAATAACCTTCTGTCATTTAAGCCACTCAAATTATGGTACTTTGTTACAGCAGCCCTAGCAAACTAATAAAGATGCTAACTGTATAAAGACCAATCTTTATTAACTCCAGGTCACCAAATAACTCAAAGAGACTATAAAATATGAACATAAATGAGTCACTTCAGGCAGAAAGAGGAGAGGGACAGATTGGAGAGAGAAGGGAAAGGGGAAGGAATACAGAAACAATGATTGGGACTTTCAAGGTGAAAGAGGAAAAGCTGAGAAGGGAGCGGTTTGCATTAACAAGAGAAAATAAAAACCACACAGAATCCTGCCCACTTCCTCTTTCAGGCTTCCGAGGGCTCCTCACCATGGATCACAATCAATCTCTGTATAAAAACTCACCCCCGGGCTTCCCTAGTGGCGCAGTGGTTGAGAGTTCGCCTGCCGATGCAGGGGACATGGGTTCGTGCCGGGAAGATCCCACATGCCGCGGAGGGGCTAGGCCTGTGAGCTATGGCCGCTGAGCCTGCGCGTCCGGAGCCTGTGCTCCGCAAAGGGAGAGGCCACAACAGTGAGAGGCCTGTGTACCGCAAAAAAAAAAAAAAAAAAAAAACAACTCACCCCCCTATTGGCATCCATTTACTGGGTGAATCGTATTTAAAGATTAAGTTGTTACTTCTCTTTCCTCTCAGAATTTCTTTATGGGAGGAAGGTCTCAGCTCAGTTCCTTTATCAAACCACCTTCTAACCACTGTCACAAGGCTTTGCCCAAAACATTGAGTCCAATGCTTCCAACAAGCGTGTACTTTCCCTACAGACTCAGAAGCCCAGCCAGCCTTTACCCCTGCACAATAATTTCAAATCTTCACAACTTTACTGGCTGCATAGATAATGGACTGCCACCTAAGGTTTTCTTACAAGAAATATTTCCTATTTATTTTTGTTATAAATTGCCCTGTACCTTGAATTCAAATGAGTAGGTCTGGCTGAGGAAACTAGAATATTCACTTTCACAATTTTCTTAAAAACATGTCCTAGGAGAAAGAGCCCTTTAAGATAATCTGGGTTAATTCAACTACCAAATATTTAAATTCTAGTCAAGAACTAGAAATGATATAACAAGGACTTAAGTATTAAACTCTTGACTTTTAGTACAGTGCTTTTCCCTGTGTATCATTCACTCCCTGTAACTTTATAATAATAAAATAACTGGGTTCCACAATTAGATAAGGGCTAATCTGGACGCTGAACTTGCCCTTTCGAACAGCGTTTAGACTCCCTCCTAACAGCTAGAACAGCTAGCTCTAAGTATACCTTTGCCTGTTGTATGGAAAGTAGGAAGCAAATGTTTGACAAATGTTCATGTGGACGTTGGCAGCTATCTGCCCCTTTCTGTTGTAAGAGTTCTGAAGGCCAAGTCACTGCCTCAGGGTGCCAAGGCAATTACAGGATGCACAGACCAGTGACAGGGCTTGAAAACGCCTGACATGCGCTGTCCTCTGTCCTCAGGGTTGTGCAGAGAAATAGGTCATGGAAGGACCAGACGAAGAAAGATACATACTCCAGCAGAACACTTACTCTCTAGCTATTCTGGGGACTAGGCTTCCAGCGGCTGAGATTCTGAGTGTTCACTCTAAGGTGAAAATATGACATGACAATTAGCAGCAGATCAATGCCTACAGTACCTAAAATGGTATTTATGCTTTTCATGTGCTACACCCTGTTCCAAACACTTTACCCATCTTAACTAATTTTCTCATCAAAACTCCCCCTGAGGCAGATATCATTACTATCCCTATTAAACTGATGGAGAAATTGAGGCACAGAAGGATTAAGTAACTCACCTGACATACCAAAGCTAACAGTAGCGAAACCAGGATTCAAACAGAGGCAGCCTGGTTCTGGGGTCTATATTCTGCATTGCATTTCTACTACCCTTACACCTCTACTACCCCCAGTGGTGTGCTGGTAAATGGTTAACAACCAGTTCTTGGGGGTGGGGATAGGGGGCTGATTTATAGTATTTGCCCAGTCCCATGGTGTAAATAGTCCCACTATGGCCAGTTTCAAGCTGCCAACATGGTATCACTGAATATAAAGTGGGTGAGAGCCAGCTTAGACACACCACTAAGTTCAGCCAAGGAGTGAGTGAATGAATGAAGACAGGAAGTCAGGTGCTACCTCTCCTAGCAGCAATGCCTGAGGAATCTGCAGCTGTCACAGGGAGGACCCCACTGAGGAGTGATTCTGATGCCTGATTCACATAGTAGACTCTCTCATCACCACCCTGAGAAATGGCAGTCTTGGGATGTAACTAAAATATGACAAAATCCATAGCTTTTGGCTGACCCCTGCTAGGCCTGAATGCTGGATCCCACCCCAGCCTCTTCCTTTCCCTAATGGGGGAATCTCACCATTCCTTACTTCGGCCCTCTCTAACCGTGGCCACCTCTGACTCTGAGCATTGGAGTCAGGGATGATGCTTCTGGCTGTCAACTCTGCCACCTGGCTGACAGGATGGCCTCCCCAGGGCCAGGCGGGCCCCATTTTCCCCAGCTGCAGCCTTCGTCTTGCTGCTTCTCTCAATCAATATCGCTGCTATTGTGCCACCATGCTGGGTGCCAGTGGCACTGGTAGGTACCTAGCACTGCTTCTGGCCACAGCATCTCCCAGCCCTACCCGTTTCAAATGGCCCTTCTCCTTCCCAGACAAAGTTGGTCCCCCAAACACCAGGAGGTACATGTCTATCTCAAATCCAAACCTGGGCAGAGCAGTTCCACTTCTGCCTCAAGCTTGATTAGCCTAAACTGAACCAGTGTAGCCCCCCATTGTATAATGGACGTTTACTGACTGCCTAGGCACCATGCTGCTCTTTAGGGATGTAACAGTGAACACAGCAGTCCCTGCTTCTGCAGGCTTAGTCTGGTTAGGAATCAGAGGGACAGATTTCAGGTAGGTTTTGCTTTGCTATTAGAATGCATCAAGGAAACTGATCCTGAAAGACTGACCTCTAGTCAGCTTGCTGGAAAGCACTCAGGAATGAGCACTTGACTTGCCTACGCCAACAAGGTCCTACATTAACCAGGCCTCGGCTACTTCTCTGACCTTCCTCCTGGAGCTCTCCCCTCCCTCCTCATCTGGAACCGTTCCTCCCAAGATATGTGTGGCTCCCTGCCCTCACTTCACTCAGGTCCTGGCTCACCCATCACCCAATCAGACAGGCGTTGTCTGCCCACCCTATAAAAAACTAGCATACCCTCAGCAACTTTCTAGCCCCTCGCCCTGCTTTGTTTTTCTTCATAGAAAGACTGTCACTATTAAGTTTCTCATTTGTTTATTGCCAGTCTCTCACTACTGAAATGTAGGACCTTTGTTTTCTTCACTGCTGATTAAGGTAGGCAGAATAAGGCTTCCCCCAGAAAGGGTGGATTAATGTAATCCAGTGTAATTATTCTGGATTAATGTAATCCAGTGTAATCACTGATTTCCTTGTAAGTGAAAGAGGGAGGCAGGAAAATCGGAGAGGAGTTGTGATGACAGAAGCAGAGGTCAGAGTCCTGTGATGTAAGAAAGATTCAACTGGCTATTGCTGGTGTAGAAAGTAGAGGAAGGGGCTACAAGCCAAGGAATGCAGGCCTCTAGAAGCTAGAATAGGCAAGAGAATGGGTTCTCCCCCAGGGCCTCAACAAGAACACAGCCCTGCAGTAACTTCGTTTTTGCTCAGTGAAACCCATTTTGGGTTTCTGACCTCCAGAACTATAAAAAACAAAAATTAATCTATGCTGTTTAAAGTCACTAAATTTGTAGTAAATTGTTATAGCAACAATGGAAAATGAATACACCAATATCCTCAGCACCTGGAGCCAAACCATGAATTAAGAGTTTGAAGGCAACTGGGAGAAGGTCTTTTGAGGCAGAGGGAGAAGCATATGTAAAGCCATGGAAGTGAGAGAATGTCATGTTTTCAAAGGAAGTAAAGGGTATATATAACATTGTATAGTTTATAACGTACTTTCACATGCAATTTCTCAATTTTTCTTCCAGAGATTACCTTCTCCATTGAATAAATAAAAGCAAGTTAGTTATGGTAAGTTTGAATTCCTTGCCCAAAAACCCAGAGGAAGTTAAATGCAGGAACACATCTATAATCCAAAAGCTAGGTTTGATGGAATATCTGCACGGAAAGCCGTGGGCCCTCTCGGTTAAGTTTCTTAGGAAAAGCTTATTATATGATTTTGGACTTGTGGTAGATGTTTGGGGGAAGATTCGATAAGCATGGTTTTGTTCTGGATTGAGTGTTCCCAGGTAGCAGGGGCAATTGTATACTGGGACATCTTGATAATTTGTATCTAGCAGGCAGAAGGAACGGTGGGGAGAATGCTATAATTGGTAGATAAGCAACGGTCACTGGTGTGAGCCACGTGAGAGGATGTTAGGTATTCTTGCATTTTGCACCATGTTCTTTTTTGTCTGTGCTCAGACATGATTACAGAGTGGTCTGGTTTTGTCTCCCTCCATCTCAGACACAGAATGACCTTGGGAGGTACTGGTTTTATGAAACAGTTAACATTCAACAGAACACCACAGCCTATCCATGAGTGCCAGGCCAGCTCCAGCTCACGGCTGTCAGGGGCTGCTTTATTCTTTCTCGCGCAGCAGGGCCCAGATCCCTATCTTGTGGTGGCCGGCCCTGCACTCCTCCTGCTTCATGCTCACTTACCAGGCCTCTTGGGTCTGTAGAGATGCAGCAGTTACCAGACTTTACTCAGCAGTTCTCCTTATCTCCCTTCTCTTCTGTTCCAGTTCCTTCTCCCGCTTATTTTCATTTTCTGATTATATTGTATATGCTTTGCATAAATTAATGAAAAATTATAATCACAAAGGAAAACAAATTTGTACAATACAATCACTTACGAACCCACATCCCTAACACACCACATGGTTCAGTTTTGTATTCCCTTCCAGATCTGGTCTACAAGCATCCACATTTTTATCCAGGCATGAGGACAGGGTAAATATAATTTTGTATTTTGTTTTTTTCATTCAGTGCTATATAAGAACCTTTTTTTCCCAATTACAAAATTTTATAGCATAATTAAGAACAGCTTTGAATAACAAAGTAGGTGCTTTCAGTGCTTCCACTCATTTTGTCTGGCTGTCAGTGGAATTCCACACCCAGGATGAAAAAAATGAGGTGGAAAGTACATAAGTAGGTCTAGGAGGTGGGGCTAAGCAGAGCTGCTGAATGACTGAATGATCTCCGAACGCCCACTCTTTGGAGATCCCAGGATTCCATAATTGTGTTCTTGAGCTCTACCCTATGAACCCTGGAGCTCCTCTTTGGAGACATGAGGATTCCCTAGAGGCAAGGATAATCTGGGGATCTTTTCTCCTGGCTCAGAGAACAGCAAAAGGAAAGCTTAAAGGTAAATTTAAAAGATGATTGCTCCCTTAACACCAAGCCAGAAGAGGCTGGATACACTCCCTAGAGGAGCTTGGACTAGGTCCACTGCTAGGGAACTCATTAGGAGTTTCCCAGGCCATGTGAAGGTAGAAGTGGGATACAGAGTTGTCGGGTCTACTGGAAGCCAGTAGGCAGAGAAACGCTGCACCCTGGAAATTGAAGACAGACCTGCTTTAGAAACCAACTTCTCGAGGAGAAAGTCCTCCCACAAGGGACAATGAGGTGTTTGGGGGCTGATACCATGTCTCATAATCATCTTCCACAACTGTACTTAGTAGAGTCCTCTTAAATGATTGCTGAATAAATGAAACTGGCTGAGGAAAGCAGCTACTAAGGGCAGCACCAAAAAAGCTTTGCTGATGAATGAGCTGTTGCTCCCCAGCACCACCTGCTGAAATCCTTGGGAACTCTGATAGGATTCCGTGCTTGGAAACTCTGACCGAAGTCTTAGAACCCCTGCCTGAAAGCCAGGGAAACCCTGCCAGGAAGTCTTGGAGCCCCTGACAGACAGCTCTTAGACTGCTCAGAAGCTAGGGAATCATGGACAAGAGGAACACTACCAGCTTTGGGGCTGAAGCAGAGCAGCTCTTGATTGCTGAACTTCCTTGTCATATTTCCCATTGGGAAAACAAAGGGGTAGAGATTATTGATTTCTTTTTAATCAACAGATAATGGTGGGGAGGAGGAAGGCAGCAGAGCCAACGAAGAAACATTATGGGGTTTGGGCTGATAAATGTAGTGGGAACTAGATGCAGCGTGGCTGACCCAGATCCTCAGAGTGCGATAAAGCCTGTTTCAGGAGGAAGGAGATTCATGGAAAATATTTAATTCACTGCAAAATATTCTAAATTCACTTCATAAACTAGGTGTATATGTATGTAATGGTCAGTTCCTTAACTGGCAGGTTTAGCTCCAGCTGCTGTAAAAGATGTTTACCTTGGACATCTGAGATTTCTGGGTGCCACTTCTCTATGCAGGAAAGAAAATTTCTGAGGGCTGAGCTGTTTATTGAGACATAAAGAAAAATAACTGCACATGGTGTAGTTAAGGAGCTCCTCTCTCCTAGGAGGGAAAGTATTGCCAGCCTTAGGACAGGGCACAGATTGATATTCCAGAATCTTAAGGTTTCTCCTTAAGAAGGCAGAGCCTCTCAAGTGTCTGAGGGAGCTTTGTGGAACGGAAGGGCCATAGGATAATTGCATATTCAGTGGTAGTGGGCTAGGTCGGTTAGGGAGATGGAATGTCTGTTTTTTATTTGCTCATGATAATGAGAAGGTAAAGGTAGAGGGGGAAGAGGGGATGAAAAAAGGCACATGGCCATTAAAACCATAAGAAACAGTTGAAGCATGAAGTGATCCAAGACTAACTTTTGGAGAGCTAGCCACTTCTTTCTAAGACTGGGGTCAAAACAAAGGTCAAAGCCTGTTGTGTTTTGTTGAGAGAGGCATTTGCTTCACCCTAATGGGAGAAATTCTCTGATGTCACTTCTAAATCCACATAGACAAAGGGAGGGAAAGAGATGAGGGTGTCAGAAAGCAATGAGATAAGAGGGTGCAAGGAAAGGGAGAAATTACCAGACAATGGATGTATCACAAGGGTCCTAGTTTTACCCCTCGAGTATCACTTCTGCAGCTGTTGGGAGGATGTCCAGAAGTTTGGAATCCTAGGTAGATCTGGGAGCATTGGACTGACAAGTGCCAACACTAGTGCATTGGTTTCTGACCATGGAATGGGTAGGGATATAAGGACAGAGGCTGTGGTTGTTGTATAGGGAGTCTTCTCCTGCATGTAGAGAACTAGCATCTTAACTGGGCAAAGAATTGGCTCCTGGAGTTGCCTCTTTATAACAGTATGCTTGAATCTAGAGAGCCAGGTGGGGCCCACATTAGTGAGGACTGGACCCTACAAAATGTTGGCTCTCCTGTTAATGCTAATTGCAGGAATGTAAGATAGACTATAGAGGGAGGTGGAGTGAAACTGTGATAGGACAAAACTTGGGTGACCAACCTTAGTTAATAGGGAAAAGCCAGGTAGTGGTCACATTGGTGAGGAACTGGTGCTGGAAAATGTTAGCTCCTTTGTTGATGGTAATTGGAAGTGCTTGACAGTGACTACAGAGGAGCCTATAGTGAAATATTTGGTAAGACAAAACTTAGCCCATTTTTATTCATAGGGACAATTATGATTGTGTTCATACTGAATGAGGAGCAGAGTACTAGAAAATGGTAGTTCCTTTTCTAATGGTAATTGCAAGAGCTTTAGGGCAACTAAAGACATTAGAGTCAAGTAGTAGGGCAAAACCTGGATGGCCATTTATACATAGGGACCAACTAGTAAGTGTCCATATTAGGTGAGGATCTGGGCTCCCCAAAATGTTAGTTCCTTTGTTGGTGGTAATTGGAAGAATTTTAAGGTGGTTGTACAGGAGCTTAGAGAGAAATTGAATTAGGATAAAACTAGATGGCTAAGTTGGATTCAAAAGGACAAAGGTGGAAAAGAACTAATTTCTCAAATCTATTGGGGCAGTGAGCCCTGCTCCTGTGGGTGGTCAAATGAGGCAGTCTCTTATAGTTAAAAAAGAATGTTTTAAGACAATAGAGTAAGACACACAGAAAGAGGAGCTTCAAACAAATAGTTGAAGTTGACATTGAGAATAAGAAAGAGGCTTCCCTGGTGGCGCAGTGGTTGCGAGTCCGCCTGCCGATGCGGGGGACACGGGTTCGAGCCCCGGTCCGGGAAGATCCCACATGCCGCGGAGCGGCTGGGCCCATGGGCCATGGCCGCTGAGCCTGCGCGTCCAGAGCCTGTGCTCCACAACGGGAGAGGCCACAACAGTGAGAGGCCCGCGTACCGAAAAAAAAAAAAAAAAAAAAAAAAAGAAGAAGAAAGAAAGGAAGAAGGAAATGTAGATACAGGGAGAGAGAAGAAAAAAACTGCATACTAGGAGAAAATTAGTGGTATTGAAAAACTGCTGCTGTTCAAATGCCTTTAGACACAGACAAGGTTCAAGAGGATCACTCAACACTGCAAGGTGCAGGGGAAAAGAAGATGCCATATACACACTTGAGTTGAGGGTTTGGACTGGGCCAACTAGAGTATCGCCAAACCCCAATCTGGAGCAACCTAGAGCAGACATTTGTGCTACATGGAATTTTTAAATAGACTGATAAAAGTTATAGTTTTAGCATTACCAACTAGTATATAAGTTATTCTTTAATATATTATTGATTGGTTCTCTGCTTCCAAAAGGCTTTTGAGGTAGCTTTTGTTGGTACTGGCTTCCCATTTTCATGTAATAAGGAGGAAACCTCCAGGAGAAAGAGATGGGTATATATAAATTTTAATGGGAGCAAATGGAGCAATAAACTTGAAGTATTAACATCACAGGGAGGTTCTTTCAGAAGCTACTGGCCACTGGAGAAGAGTGGCATATGTACCAGATCACTGCTCAGAAGGAGGAATAGGAAACAGGATTTCAAGAGGAAGAAAAACTTCTCTTCAGAGTTTTGCAATATTCTATCCACGTACACAAATGATAAGGAACACTGTATCCCTAGTGTGGACTTGAAGAAATTGTAATACAGAAATGGAAATAATACATTAATTTATTCTCTTGAAAGGTTCTAGCATACAGAATAGAGCAAAATGTTGAAGTCCCAATTTCCCCCCTCCACTGACCTATCCCAAAGGCAACTAACTAGACAGTTCATAGTTCTTTTTCATGCATTTATAGAATTACATTTTTTCAAATGTAAGTATGATTAAGCTATATATGAGTTTTTCATATCAGCACATAGAGCTTTTTATTCTTTTTAGCAGCTACATGAATACTACATTAGGCATGAACCCTATTCTGTTCTCTGGATGGACAAGGAGTTTTTCCCTGTCTTATATTATTAAATACATTTCTACCATGATAATCCTTATATAAGTCAAAAATCTGTGTGTCATGAATCATTACATGAACTCAAGGTGAATGTATAATTAAAGCCAACTTAATAGTTTTCCTTTATAAAGAGAATTGTGAAGTGTTGCAATAGCATTAAGACCAAGATACACACTTTGCTTTAAATATATATAATTAATTTAGAAAATAGACATCATTTCTCTAGTATGCATAGGGAAGAATACAGTCAAGTAAGGGGAAAAAAGGGAAGAGTAGTGAGGGAGAAAGGAAGAGACAGATGAAATCTTTGCTCTTTCTGAAGCTCAATGGGCCTGGTATTAATAATACACTTGGTCCACCCATTTTCTAGAACAAAGCTTCTCAGCTTTTTAAAGTCCAAAAATATGGATAAATCTGCCAAGTTTAAGAATTCTTACTTAAAATACAGAAGGAGAAACTTTCCTCAGATCCTCCATTTTCTGGATTTTCAATGAAAAAATATAGATCTGTAGACTAGAGAAAATGGCTTTACAGATTTTAGGAATCAGAAGTTGAATTTCACAGAATACCACCCTTGTCCAGCAATCCCCTGAATTCTAGGACACTGTTACAAAATACTTTGGAAAGCACTTTTTTGTCTACATACCTGGGCCAGCTCATATTAAACCAAGGTAGAGATCAGATGAGGGATAGTTTTTCTTCTCCTCTCCTGCAGGCCTAGTCACCAAACTTGGAATTAAGATTGTATTTACTAAGAATGTACAATATTGAGTATCCAGAAGCAACTGAGGATCTGAATTTAATTATTAGTCTGGAAAATAACTTGAATTAATCAACTTTGATTCCTCAGAGGCTGAAAGATTCAAAAACAGACAAGGTCACAGACACAATATGGTCTTTCAGTCCCCCCCCCCTTTTTTTTTTTTCTGTTTTGCGGTACGCGGGCCTCTCACTGTTGTGGCCTCTCCCGTTGCGGGGCACAGGCTCCGGACGCACAGGCTCAGCGGCCATGGCTCATGGGCCCAGCCACTCCACGACATGTGGGATCTTCCCAGACCGGGGCACGAACCCATGTCCCCTGCATCGGCAGGCGGACTCTCAACCACTGCGCCACCAGGGAAGCCCTAGTCCCCTTTTTAATGTTATTTATTTAGCCAACTCTAATATAGAACTTTACATAGCCCAGTCTCTGATCTAAGGGCTTTGTACTCTGCCTATTCCTTGTCTGTAAACTAGGGATAATAATAACAATACCTACTTCGTAGAACTGTCATGAAGTTATATGAGGCTGAGTAACTTGTCCAAGGCCATATATCCAATGATGTGTTTCATCTCCTTTACAATTTGTTCAATTTCTGCTTCCCTTCACTACTGGTTCATTAATTCTCCCAATTTACTGCAAAGAATGATAGAGGTGAGATGTGACCTAAAAGTTCTACTCAATACCCTTTTTACTCATCTGCAAGGTTTTTAGCACTTGTTCTTAATGAGTGCTCAGTTGCAACTGATGATATAGAAAAATATTTTTAAATATTCATTTAAATCTTGATCTAAAAATCTCATGACAATACAAAAGCTAAATGAAAAAGAAACTAATTTTTAAATAATTTTGAGTAATTATGAAAGCTTCTCCCCTTTCCTTTAACTCTTATCTGACAAGATTTGATATTTGGAATAGAAAAGGAGTTTGTCCAGGCTTAGGCTGATTTGGACCAACTGTAAACCAGTGTGTCTTTTTCTAAATAAACTTTCCTGGTTAGGGCAACAATTAACCACAGTTAATTAGTGACAGTGATTCAATATTAAAATTCAAAATAACCAAAAATAAAGCAATGCATGTCAAAAGAATGTCATTACGTATAAGCTCCCACCCCGACACACACACACACACACACACACACACACTCATTTCTCATATGTGCACCTTTCAAGAGCCACTATTTACGTTTAATGGAAGGGCCTGAGTGGAGTCCCCTCTCTAATCTAGGCCCCTAGTTGCGTGGCTTCTAGCTATTTTTTTTACATTTAAACACATTAAATAACATGGAGCTCATTCCTTACAAGGTGCCCAGGTTCCCTAGACACACTTAATCTCAAAATTTCCAACAAGGGCATCAGGCCAAAACATAGGCTGGAGGTTTTCTGTTGGGCAACTGCTTTTTTGTTTGTTTTTGTTCTTTTTCTTGGGCTTTCAGGGAACTCATGCTCCCCTGCCAAGTGTCAAAAAGTTTACTTTTATCAAGACTTGTCCTTTCCCATATTCCCCCAGGCTCTTAAAAAGCTCTTTTAATCCATTAATTTCATCTAAAAGTCCTATTCCTGGTTTCTTCAGTTAATAGTTATGGTTTCTCCAGCTAAAATTATGGTCTAATTAAAGTACAGTTAGGCCTTCTTCTCAGAGAAGTACCTACTTTTGTTTCGTGAGAATTTTCTTCTTACTGTGAAAGCACGCATTTAATTGTGGGTAATTTAGAAAATTCAAACAAAATGAGGGGAAATTTTAGAATCCCCTCTAATCTCACTATCCTGAGTTAACACAGCAATAACATTTTAGTGAATATCCTTACAATTCTTTCATATGCATATTCTTGCAGTAATGGGTTCATTTTGTTCATAATGTTTTACATACATAAACTACTTTCTTATGATGATTTTCTGTAATATCAATTTTAATGATCACATGAATGTGCTTTAATTCATTTAACCAATATGCTATTGTCCTCAGGTTACCAGACCCTGAGAACTTGCACCTAGAAGAGAGTGGACACCAACCAGAAACCCTGAGAAGAGCAGCCCCACAGCATGATGGGAGTTGTCTTCTGATGGGGAGGGTGAGGATGCATTTGTGGTTAGATGTAGATGGGTAAACTTGTCAGATAGAGGATTTTTTGGCACTGTTTCTACTTATGGAACAAATGGTTCTCCCCTGCACAAAGAAGCCACAGTATTTAAACACTAAACCTTTCTGCCCGTCTCACAGTGTAATTCTTTAAAAGTGATCTTACTTCAAAGTCATGTTTAGTGTTAGGTACAGACACCAAAATAATTATAGATATGCATATATGCATGGGCTAATATACATAGATTTCCTAGCTTTGTCCAGCGAGAGAGCCTAGAAACAGTGAAACACACCTCGGTAGCAAAAAGCACACCCAGCACCCAGATCTTGGTTTCTAATACTCAATATCATTCTACAATAAAAGAAATCAGAATCCTTGGAGAAAATGCTGATTCTAGAGCTGGGGCAGGGAATACACAACATGAGCCAGAAACATCTTACAGTGACAGGAAAAAAAGGCTTTAAGTTAAAAAAAAAGGCGGGGGGGGGGTGGGGCGGCGGGATGTCAAAGAGACACAACACAGGAGCCAACCTAAAAGATCTCCCAAAGGCTAAAACTAGAACACTTTGAGTAACAAAATAAATGACATGGGCCCAAAGTATAAAACAAACATCCATGAAATATCTAAAGTATAAAGCAAACATATTAATATAAATAACTGAATGGGAGAAAAGAACCAAATCTCCTAGACAGAACTCCAAATAATTTATGTAAATATTCCCACCTTCCACTCTCCACCCCAGTTGCTGGCTAAGAGTAGGGTACAGAAAGGAGGGGAAAAGCAACTTTACAGAGGAGAAACCTGGCAAACACTACCTTGGCCAGGTGATCAAGATTAATATCACCAGTGATAAGTCATACAGACAGCATGTACTCCTTGATATGATGTCATGAGGGCACTTCATTTATGTGATCTTCCTCAGAAAAAATCATAACTCCATTCTTAGAAGAAAAACAGCAGAAAAATCCAAATTAAGGAAATACTGGGACTTCCCTGGTGGCACAGTGGTTAAGAATCCACCTGCCAATGCAGGGGACACGAGTTCAATCCCTGGTCCGGGAAGATCCCACATGCCGTGGAGCAACTAAGCCCGTGTGCCACAACTACTGAGCCTGCGCTCTAGAGCCTGCGAGCCACAACTACTGAGCCCGGGCTCTAGAGCCTGCGAGCCACAACTACTGAGCCCACGTGCCACAACTACTGAAGCCCACGCGCCTAGAGCCCGTGCTCCACAACAAGAGAAGCCACCGTGATGAGAAGCCCGTGCACCGCAACGAAGAGTAGCCCCTGCTCACTGCAACTAGAGAAAGCCACACGCACAGCAACAAAGACCCAACGCAGACAAAAATAAGTAAATAAAATTTTTTTTAAAATTCAGCCATAAAAAGGAATGAAGGACTGATACAAGCTACAACATTGATGAATCTTGAAAACATTATGCTGAGTCAAAGAAGTTAGCCATAAAAGGCTACTTATTGTATGATTCCATTTATATGAAATGTCCAGAATAGGCAAATCCATAGAGACAGAAAGTAGATTAGTGCTTGCCTAGGGTAGGGGTGTTGGGGTAAGGGAGGGAGAACTGGGAATGACTGTCATTAGGTATGGAGTGTCTTTCTGAAGTAATGAAAATGTTCTAAAACTGACTGTGGAAATGGTTGCACAGCTTTGTAAATATACTTAAAACCATGGAATTGTACACTTCAAATGGGTGGATTTTATGGTATATGACTTCTATCACAATAAAGCTATTATTACAAAGAAAAAACAAACTGAGGCACACTCAACAAAATACCTGACCAGTAAACCTCAGAACCATCAGGGTAATCAAAAACAAAGTCTTAGACACTGTTACAGACAAGAAGAGGCTGAAGAGACATAACAACTAACTATAAGGTAGTATTCTAAATAGAATCCTAGAACAGAAAAAGGACATTAGGGATAAACTAGTGAAATATGAATAAAACATGTTTTATTAATAGTAATGCACCAAAGTTAGTTCCTTAGCTGTGATCCATGTAGTGCATAGAAATGCACTCAAGCCTGACTCCACAGTCAGTATTTTTAACCACTGAAAGCCCTGCCTCTCTTGTAGCCCTACTTATGGAAGCTGAGCCTTGGCTCCTGCTTGGGTGCTGCTTCAGTCTGGGATCGTCTCCCCATACTGCGGGTGGGATTCATGGACATGTGGGGATTGGGGACAGGCTTAAACCATGTTTAGGTGTCCTCACCCCAGCCCTCATGTTGGAAGATTGTCTGTCTCATCCAGGCCTACCACTGCCATTCCAGGGTCCTCATGAAAAAAGCCGTATGACTTTAAAAAAAGAAACAACACTTCCTTAGCTCTGTCTCAAGATAGATTAAAATATAAAGCAGAAGCAAAGTATCTGAAAACCGTATCATGATTCTCTCCTAAGTGTCATGAGATGATTCAAGCATGGAGTGGGCATTCAAATGTTGGTTAAATTATTAAATAAATTAGCTTTTGAAGACATTAAGTATCCTTTTTTCAAGTGCTTAAAAAGTTAGGGACTTCCCTCATAGTCCAATGGTTAAGAATCTGCCTTCCATTGCACGGGACATGGGTTTGATCCCTGGTCGGGGAACTAAGATCCCACGTGCCGTGGGGCAACTAAGCCCACGTACCACAACTACTGAGCATGTGGGCCACAACTAGAGAGAGCCCACGCACCACAACTAGAGAGAAACCCGCACGCCGCAGTGGAGGATCTGCACGCCGCAACAAAGATCCCAACGAAGATCCTATGTGCCACAATCGAGACCTGACACAGCCAAAAATAAAATAAATATTAAAAAAAAAGTTAAATTCTGCTTTCCAGAAAGACCACTAAGGATTGAAAAATCAGTCTCTATGATCTGATACAAATTAGCTTGAAAGACGAAAAGATCTTGCAGGTGGTGGTTCTCTCTCTGCTAAAAGGACTCTGGTCTTGCTTCCAAGAAGGAAGCAGGATGGGTTTCTTTCTTTTTAAAATAATTAATTAATTTACTTTTGGCTGCGTTGGGTCTTCGTTGCTGCACACGGGGTTTCTCTAGTTGTGGGGAGCGGGGGCTCCTCTTCGTTGCACTGCGCGGGCTTCTCGTTGCTGTGGCTTCTCTTGTTGTGGAGCACGGGCTCTAGGCGCATGGGCTTCAGTAGTTGCAGCACAAGGGCTCAGCAGTTGTGGCTCACGGGCTCTAGAGCACAGGCTTAGTAGCTGTGGTGCACGGGCTTAGTTGCTCCATGGCATGTGGGATTTTCCCCAACCAGGGCTCGAACCTGTGTCCCCTGCATTGGCAGGTAGATTCTTAGCCACTGCACCACCAGGAAAGTCCCAGGTCTTAGTTTTAAACTAAACTTGACAGGAGGCCCCAAATGATACATCAGTGACCTAAGACATAGACCAGACCGATGGGAAGAGACATTTGCTCTCAAGTGGGGTTGTGGCTGGTGGGAGATGGGTGGGTCTCTCCCTATGAAGCTCTACAGGGTGGAGAGTCTGATGTAGAGAGACGTGCCCCCAGGCTGGAATCCTCTACATAGCTCCACTTTTAACCAGTTGTGCAATCTTCCCATCACTGGAGCTTTAGTTGCCCTTTGGGATAAAATACTACCCTTTTCCCAGATCCTTACCAATTCTCATCTTCTAGAAATCTGAATGAACTAGAGATAAGCCACGAATAGCCCTGAGGCTAACAGTATTTACCACCCCACTAGACTTTATAGGCTGAAGTTATCAAGAAATAAAATTAATTAGTGTTTCTATGCCTTTCCCTCTTCTTTCCTTCCCAATGACCAAGATAATATAACAAGCAGTTCTATAGCTAAAGTCAGGCAGTAAGAAGACAGGGAACAGAGGGCATAAATAATTAGGCTCACATAACTGAGGGATGGATAGGTAGGTATCAAAAAGCTTTTTAAACAAATTATAATTGGACCAAGCCACACTATGTGAGCTTCAACAGCCTGCACCCACCAATTTATACACCCTATTTTTGTTTTTCCTAGAAGGCAAAAGGCTGTAGCAGAGTGATAAAATGATCCAATTGTTTAAAACAAAGAAAAACTGACTTCACATCTTTTTTTTTTTTTTTTTTCAGACATCTGGTTGCAAAAGTGTTTTAAATTGAGACAGGCTGACTTCTGGTGCTAAAGGATGAGAAGGAAAAGAAACCAATTAAAATAGGAACTCTTTTTGACGCTGAATCAGAAACTAAGCTGGTAAAGAGCTCTGTGCCTCAATCTGGGTGTGGGAGGAAGGAGAGGGGGAGCTGGAGATTTGGGGAGTGCTTAAACGTTGCTATGCAAAGAGGACTCTTAGGTAAACCTTAACGTTATTTCTGAACTATTAGACAAGGATGCGTGGACTTTATTAGCCCAGTTTCATTGCCTAAACTGCAAAAATGTACTAAGGTTTTTTTTCCCTTTGTTACTCAAATTTTCAACAGTTGTGGCATCATTTTGATCATTTAATCTCAGCTGTAAATTGCATACTCTGTGGACTCCCACCCCCAACTCTGCTCTTTGGTTTGGTCCTTTTGGGTCTTAATGCCAAGCTCCTATCCATCATATGAGTCATGACTGGGATCTACCAGCCCAGCACCCTATACCTTGGTGCCCCAAGTGACCACATTTGAGCCTTCCAGGGAAACAAAGACTGCTCCTGTCATGACTCTCCAATGCTAAAAGGACCCAGAGATCATATTGCAGACAATTCTTCAGTAACTCTCTGTCTAGAGAAGCACACCAGGCATCAGCTCTGCATGAACGTGCCTAACTAGCTGGACTGTTACAGCCCTACAGTCTGCTCCCTCTCTCACTCTCCCTCCCTCTCTCCCTCTCCACTCTCAGCCCACTCCCCCCCCCCAATATCCCTGGCTCCTTTCTGGACATCTCTTCTGTTCTTACTTAACCACCATCCCCTGCTTACTTATAACCTCACCTTGCACAGGGCAAACACAGCCTCTCAGGATCCAACTCTAATTTATCTTAAGTTCCCACATCCCTAATAACTCAGTCTTTCAGAATCCCCTAGTTTAAATTCCCAAGGCAGGAAATAATAATCACCTCTACCCGAGAGAAGGCCTTCATGTCAGGCCACATCTCAGGTCACTGGCCAGTCTATGAACAGACTGCCTTTGTCTTTTCCTGTCAGTTGTAGTTAGGGTAGTTAGGGTGTGAAGGGTCATACAGAACAGAACCAGACCACGAAAGCAGCAGAGGGTGTGGGCAGAGCAGGCAAGGTGTGCATATCGCTACCATTTGCTGGAAAACTGTTATGTGCCAGCATTGCACTAAGTGCTACATCTAATCTTATTTAGTCCTTACAACAATCCTAGTAAGTAGGTAATATTTGCATCTGATTACGAGTGAGGGAAAAAGTTCAGAAAGATTAAGTAACTTGTCTAAGATTATACAGCTGATATAACCGATGAAGCTGGAAAAACAACCTCAAGGACTCCCTATTCCATGTTACTTCTACTCTGCTGACCTGCCTGTCATGTACAAACCACCTTTGACCTTCATTACCCAATCCCTGTTAAGTCTGGGTGATGAGAGTTGCTTCCCTTTTAAGCACTGATGCTGGTAATTTATGAAAACTAAGATAGTTTGCTGGCCAAAAGGCAAGAGATTACAAATACACACAAAACACAGAACGTAACATCAATCAAACATTTGCTGAGCACCCGCTACAGACCAAACACGGTTACAGGTGTTGATGGGACACAAAAGGCAAGACCCATTCTCTGCCCTCACAAAGTTGACAACTGTGTATGGGAAATAGGCAAGCAAACAACTGCAAAGCAAAGCAGAATGGAATAAAAGCCGTAAGACAGATGCACATAATATGCTATAAAACTGTAGAGGAGAGAGCAAATGCTCTGACCTAAAGGAACTGAGGGAAGCTTCTAAGAGAGGTGACTTGGGCTGGACCTTAAAGCACAAGCTGGCTTCATATCACACCAGCCTAGGCAGAGCACAGCCTGGACACACAACAGGGGCAGAAAGATGCCTAAAGTCTGAGGAAATCCAATGGTTGGAGGATAGTCTTAAAAGATGAAGATGGAAAAATAATTACATGCCAGGTAAAGCAGTCTGGGCATTACTCCATGGACACAGTAAGTTATTGCTGGGTTTTGAGCAGATGAATAACGTGACCAGAACATGTTTATGAGCCCATGATCTGTGTTTTGAAACAGAGATACTAGCTTGGATAGGGAAGAAACCAGGGGCAGAGAAAACCCCTAGGTTGCTACTGCAATGAAACATATCAGAGACAACCAAGGGCCTAGACTATGGTTGAAGCTGGGAATGGAAAGGAGCAGACTGACGAGACATCTTGGAAGGAGGCGAGGTCATCTGAAAACAAAGTGGAGGGTTGGGTATGGTGAAGGACCCAGAGGAATCAACCATAAAACGATCTCCTCCAGGCTTGGAGCCTCGTTCTCTGGAGCCTAGCACAGTGCCAGGCAGGCACAGAACAAGTGCTCAGCCAGCAGTTACTGCCATGAATGAATGCGTGTTTGCTTCTTGGAGGATAATAAATGTCAAGTTACATACACCTTCCCCTTATTGAATTAATGCAAAATGTTTAATTATTACAATAGATAATAAATCTCCCTTGCTCTTCTTCGACCATTAACCCACAAAATAAAACAGCCTATGGCTGCCTCACATTTGCCAGGCCACTCAGTAGCATACTGGTACTCAAAAATAAACCTCATGTGCAGTGGTTAAGAATCCACCTGCCAATGCAGGGGACATGGGTTCAAGCCCTGGTCCGGGAAGATCCCACGTGTGGCGGAGCAACTAAGCCCGTGCGCCACAACTACTGAGCCTGCGCTCTAGAGCCCATGAGCCACAACTACTGAGCCCGTGCACCTAGAGCCCGTGGTCCGCAACAAGGGAAGCCACCGCAATGAGAGGCCCACGCACCGCAACAAAAAGTAGCCCCTGCTCACCACAACTAGAGAAAGCCTGCGTGCAGCAACAAAGACCCAAAGCAGCCAAAAATAAATAATTTTTTAAAAAAAACCTCATAAGATAAATACCATTATTCTTTACTTTTGTGAGTAATGAACTAAATCGTGTCTCCCTTCTGCAACAAAAGATGAAAAGCAACATTGAAACCCTCACTCAGGATTAATTGCCTAACCTTTTCCAAAATTCTGCTTTAATCTTGTGAAAAAGAGTACTTACAAGATGTCCAAAGCAGAACTAAAGAACAGTTTCTAAAGGAAACCTGAACTGCCAACCGGCCTAACTATAAGCACCGTGGAAATTGTTTAGACCACCTTAAGTCAGGACCACCATTCCACTTCTCTTAATTCTGTGGTTTATTGCTTCCCACACTGGGAAGTCCCCAACCACCCAATCTTATTGAACAAATCCCGAATAATTGAATGCTATTCTCCAAGCATTCATATTTTAATAATTCAAACAGAATTTACAAAAAAACAGACTGCCTAGAGTTAAAAAAAGAATAATTTTTTTAAAAACACAGCACTGTACTTAGGGCTGTAACACAAAAGCCTGAAGCTACAGATAACTAAAAATATAAGTGGTTTCCTATTTGGTGATATCAGTGTGGAAACAAGGGTGCAGGCTAGGTTATCTGCCTGAGCTTAGCTTTTTCACCTAGGTGTCTGTTATTTGGAATTCTACTATTAGACATTTATTCCTTTGAAAAAAGCTTTGTCCTCTCTTTGCAGGTTTCTAAAAAGCATTCCAATTTTATATTTTATGACCCAGGCTCTAAGAGTTCAAAGATAAGTTAATTGTTGACCTTGCCTTCAAAAGTTTACAGTCTGGCTGAAGAAAATGAATACAAACAAGTAAAAGAGAAATAAGAAATAAAATATAAACAAATAGTCATGGAATTCCTCAACAGGCAGTGGGAGCTTGGAAAAGGTATGAAGTTTTCATAGAGGAGACCTTCTATTGAAAGTTGTGACTAAATGTTTGCAGACATTAAGGGCCCTGGGGCTGGCACTCCAGATAGATGGAGCAGTAGGGGCAAAGGGGAGAAGTGAAACACCAAGGGCATGAAGGACCCACAAGTGGATCCACCTGGCTGCAGAAGGCAAGTTTAAGCCTGACGGGTAGGCAAGAGTTAGGCTGTGGAGGGCCTTAGAAGCCAGACTAAACACTTTTCTCAAACATATAGCATGTCACTTGAAGCACATTAAGTAGAATGAAGAAACTATTCATGACTGACTAGCCTGACCACAGCTTATCACAGACCTTATTCACAGCAAGGGAAAAGGGTTGATGCCACTTTCTTACAGAGGAGTTGGGCTACAAGCTTTTCCAGTCCTTTTGACTTAGCCAGTACACACTCCCAACAGGGCACAATTCAAACCCTTGGCTGAATCACAGCCCTCCACAATTTTGCACTAACTCTCCAGTTTTATCCTCCCAAACAACTCAGGCTGGTCAAAGTTTACTCACTTCTGGCTCCTTTTGGGCTCCACCCACCAGGAATATTCCATAATTTCTACCTCTCCGTAGACTACTTTGAGGACTCAGCTCCAATCCAAAGGGTGACATAAAGCATCTGAACATCACATGAGCTTGAGGTGTTCTCCCTCACCTCTCAACTTTTTATGGAAATTATTGCCTGAATATTTTATTCTGTAATTACTCACATGCTAACTTATCACATCTGTTATTGTCCCACATTTCTTTCCCCAACCAAAAGAGAGGACAAATGTTTCATTATTGCACAAACCACTAGAATCAGAAGAGAAAGGAAAGTAGACATACAATTTTTGTACTTCTCAAGTGCAAGGTTGGAAATTAAAAGACAGAAGTCAGTGAGATCTGTTCCCTTGGTCAGGGTTATTATCACATGGTATAAATTTCATAAAAACGAATACACAGTCCTTGTACAGCTAAAAGGAATTAGCTCAAAATCTGGAGATCTGGCATAGTGTAAATTTATCTGAATCGTCCCAGCTAACTGAGCACAAGGGAATTATTAATCCTTATCATGTGTTTTATGTGCACTGCCATCTGTTTTAAGTAACAGGATATGCTTACACTAGCATTTTACAGATAATATTTTCATACATATTCATTTTTCATACTTGACCCACACAGGCAATACTATTCCTAAATTACATTTGAGTTAACTGTTGCCCAGGAGATTGGTGTCTGGCCCAAGGTAACATAGCTACATGGAGTCAGAGTCAGAAATGAATCAAGTTTATTGGATTTCAGGCTAATGTTGAATCAGCAGAATTAGGAACAAATATTATTTCTAAAATACATTCCCAAACTTACACTTACCAGTTTAATAGGAACCTTACTTGATGCCACTAATACTCTTAAGATTTCATGATAGATTCTATTCCCGTGTCTCAGAGAGAAGCTTTTTATTTTCTACAATAGTTCTCTTCTGAGACTTAGGGTAAAGAAATCACACAATGGTGAAACTATACACAAGACAGCTATGCTCCCTTCGTAAGCTGAAGTTCAATTTATTCCCAACCTAATGTGAGCTGTGCTGATTCCCTGTCTGCCAGACAGAGCGACATCTCTAAACTCTCAAAACACATTCAAGAGATGGCCATGCCATCACTGTCTACTTAACAAAGATTTTTTTAAAGTGTGTGTGTGGTATGTGACTGTTCTCCCTTGTTTTACAAAGAGAAATTAATATAGTAGTAACAAATGTGTAGATAGCACATTTAGCATAGTCTAAATCCAGTAAATTAAAATATTCACTACTACATATAGGTCTAAAAAGCATAGGACAGTTTTAAGCCTCTGTTGTAACAACAGGTACCTGACAAAACAAGCTCCAAAGTGAATGAAAGTGTATATCAAACTTGGATCTAGGCACATTCTATACACATATACTTTATATAATATATGGCATATCTGTTTCTATACTGCTAGGAAGATGCACTTAAGATTTTTAAATATCTATACTTTTGCAAAATATTCCAATTCTTAAATGTCAAAACCAAGAAAGACAACTCTTTCAATACTAAGGACACAAGTGTATTTTAGACATACCCTTTGAAGTTAAGACAACTAAACTGGAAAGAAAAAGAAATGAAAATACTGAGACTACATGGTTCTCAAACTGTTCATTCAGGCACTCCACAAAATAGGGACTAAAAATAAGAGTTCAATTCATTACATCCTCACCACTCACACTGCAATAGTAGTTGCTTTCCAAAGAATTTTCTTGCACTTTGCTAAATACTAAAATTTAGTCCCCTGAAACTTTTTTCTTATTTAGAGCAAGTATCAATGTCCTAATGCAATCAGGTAAAGGCATCTTGACAAAAGGCGCTCATGTTTTCCACTATTTTAATGTGGGAATTTAAAATATAGTTTTCTCTATGGTGTTAATTTTTTTTTTAAGTGTATGTGTTGGCAGGTTACATATTGTCTAAAAGAACAGTAATATACAGCTGCGTATGAAACAGCATCCTGAAACATAAAAAAATTTTTTTCATTAGAATTCAACACAGTATCTGGATAATAGTGAGGTTTAAGTGGAATTCTTAGCTGCTTTTCCCAGTATATAATGTATATAACTCATTCAAATAATTCACTGACACTCCAAGAAAAATCTTAGCTGTGGTGTAAAATATAGCTTTTGATAAAAGTAGAATTTTTTGAAAGGTAAAATGACAGATCTGTGAGAGTGCAAGATAAAAACTCAGTAATATTTTTGTTTTGAGTCATGTTAAAATAGTAAAAACTTTACAAAATACATATGAACCAAATACAGTCTTCCCAGATAGCAGAAGGCCAGACTAGGTCACTGATCTGAAAGGATCCAGCTACCAGAGCAATGTAGCCACCTGAAAGTAGTTACTGAATTCAGTTTCTGAACATGGTCATTTCCTCTAATCTTCATATTGGTAACTCACTAATATAAACATTTACTTTGATGGGTTTGATCACTTCTGTATTAAATAAAGGCAATTTATGTTTTAAGAAATTGAGAACAGTTTTGATCATATATAAATGAATATGTAAGAAATCAAATAAGTATGTATGTGTACGTACATGACTTTAATTTTGGAAACACAAACACTTTAGCTAATCATTTAAATAAAAAGATACCCAATATTTTATGTCTACTGTGTCCACTGTTAACACTGTAGGTAAAACACTAACACCCTCCTATATAACTAAGAGAAATAGATTAACTTTATCATCCAGAAACCTGACAGCATACGCAATTTCCTATTTCCCATATCCTGATAGTGTCTGTCCTCTTTTCTCCTGCTTCTTTTTCTCATGAACCCTGAAGCTTAATGACAAATATGAAAGTCATCATTTCCTCCTTTATGAAGTATATTGAAGACAGAAAAGCATTAAAATCATTTCACATTAATTTAGCAAAGCTATTTTATGCCAACTTTATTACCACAACACACAACAGACATTTCAGTATACCATGAACAATTACATAGTGATTTTACAACTACACTAGTTACTCCGGTTAACAAAATATTTCTTTATAAAAAAATTTCTTCGAAAGGTTACATTCACGTCTTCATTTAATATCATAAGGTTGTAACAATGGTCATAGTAGATTCAAAAACAGAAAATTACTTACCTTAAACATCTGTATTCTCCAAAGGTATATACTCTACTTGGATCAGTCAAGGTTCAGGCTTCCTGCAACACTCAGAGGATTTTGGAGCTACTGAACTTAGTATACCCAAGAAATAGCCAAACTCCCCCCCCACCCCGAGTCTCCTGATTTTGCTAATTCAGGGGTCATTAACAAGGTCAAGGGATGCCACAGGATTCACCAGTGAACAAAGACCCTAAATGGGTAAATTAAGAGGGAACTGCTCAAAAGATTTCATTCAGGAAACTGAGGTTACAGGTAGGTAATTTCTAGCTTTGTAGAGAATTATATTGAAATGACATGACTCCAGAAGGCTTTCTGAGTAATAGCTCAGTCTCAGTTTCATAATCTGGCTAAAGTCCAATTTGGAGACTTGGCTGCAGCATAGGGGTGGATTTCTCCTCTTCGACGAAAAGCAAAAGGAGTAGGAAAAAAGAGGTTGAAAGAGAAAAGCCTGTGTAGTTGCTGCACAGACCTCAAAGGGGGTAACATCTATGTCAGCTACCCTGAGTATTACCAAACGGGCCCATGAAGTGTCTGACCTACAAGACAGTACAGGTATTCCTTGCTTTTTGAAAGTTCACTTTACCCCACTACACTTTTGTGAAAGACCGACAGTAGTTCCTGTTTTCACAAACCGAAAGAAGTTGGAAAAGGATTTTTGCTTTTAGGAAAAAGGATGAAAAGTGAAAATAGCGTTCTGCGTTTGTTCTGCAGTGAGCTGATACAGAGGCAGCGCACACCTCAAGCAGCAAGAGTGGTGGTCCCAAGCTCCTTCCCTTCGAACTACACTCAGCACCTGGCTGCCATGGCTTTGAAGTCTGTCTGTGAGCATCTGTGCTTTATCTGGATTTATTTCGTACATCATTAGCCAGATGTGTCCTAAGGTGATTGCTTCTTTGCTTTACGACATTTTGCCTAAAAGGTTGCATAGGAAAGCTCTACTTTTGGATAGTGGGGATAACCTGTATGGGTAGAATCAGTTCCAGAGTCCGGTCCCTAGCTTTGAACTACTTTAGTTATACAGATCTGCACCAAGACAGTACCTAGGGCCTTCTCTTCTCACCTATAGGTTTAACAAAGATTTTAAGCTATAATTAGAAAGGCCAGGTATGTCCCTCAATAACAACTTATTCCAGCTGGGAGATTTTAAACTGTCAATGCTTGGGCCTCACCAAGATTCTAATTTAACTGATTGTGGGGTCTGGGTGTTATACAGAGTTAACTTCTCAAGTAGTAACAGCAGGCATCCAGGGTTGAGAACCACTGAAAAAGGTTAGATTTGGGTGGTATACCTGGGCATCTTCAATATATGACTAGGGTGGGTGCTGGCATTTTGGCAATCTTTGGGGGATTTCAAATCTTTTGTCATTAAATGAAATGTTTGGAAATATAAAAGCCAAGGATGCCATCATTATTGTTGTCAGGCCCTACACTGATGAAAAAGATTCCATGGTTTCCTACATTATCTGTGTGGCTAAACTACCTCAGTAAGGACAAAGGGGTACTTTCCAAGGGTGGAGACATCAAACTTGTATTCAGTTCCCTATTAAACTCTAATTGGGTGTACCAGTTTACATTCCCACCATCAGTGCAAGAGAGTTCCCTTTTCTCCACACCCTCTAGAGCATTTATTATTTGTAGATTTTTTGATGATGGCCATTCTGACCAGTGTGAGGTGATACCTCACTGTAGTTCTGATTTGCATTTCTCTAATCACTAGTGATGCTGAGCATCTTTTCGTTTGCTTTTTAACCACCTCTATGTCTTCTTTGGAGAAATGTCTATGTAGATTTTCTGTCCATTTTTTGATTGGGTTGTTTGTTTTTTTGATATTGAGCTGCATAAGCTGTTTGTATATTTTGGAGATTAATCCCGTGTCACTTGCTTCATTTGCAAGTATTTTCTCCTATCCTGAGGTTTGTCTTTTTGTTTTGTTTATGGTTTCCTTTGCTGTGCAAAAGCTTTTAAGTTTAATTAGGTCCCATTTGTTTATTTTTGTTTTTATTTTCATCACTGTTGGTGGGAATGTAAACTGGTACAGCCACTATGGAGAACAGTACGGAGGTTCCTTAAAAAACCAGAGCTACCATATGATCCAGCAATCCCACTACTGGGCATCTATCTGGAGAAAACTATAATTCAAAGATACATACACCCCAATGTTCACTGCAGCACTATTTACAATAGCCAGAACATGGAAGCAACCTAAATGTCCATCAACATAGAAATGGATAAAGAAGATGTGGTACATATATACAATGGAATATTAGCCATAAAAGAGAATGAAATAATGCCATTTGCAGCAACATGGATGGACCTAGACATTGTCATACTGAGTGAAGTAAGTCAGAAAAGAAAAACAAATATATGATATCGCTTATATGTGGAATCTAATAAAAGGCTACAAATGAACTTATTTACAAAACAGAAATAGAGTTACAGATGTAGACATTAAACTTATGGTTACCGGGGGTAAAGGGAGGGGGAGGGGTAAATTGGGAGATTGGGGCTGACACATACACACTACCATATATAAAAGAGCTAACTAATAAGGACCTATTGCATAGCACAGGGAACTCTACTCAATACTCTGTAATGGCCTATATGGGAATAGAATCTAAAAAAGAGTGGATATATAACAAATTCACTTTTCTGTACACCTGAAATTACAACAACATGGTAAATCAACTATACCTCAATAAAAATTTACAAAAAAAAAAAAGAATGAGTAAAAGTAAAAAAACAAAAATAAATAAATAAATACTACTACGAACAGTCCAAAAAAATTCTAATTGGGGGCCAATGAAAGAAGCATCTACTAAGGTAATAGCTAAGGTGTGTTCTCACCACATTCCAATGAGAATTCAGGAGAGGGGGAGAGAGGAGGAGGGTGTTAGGAGTAGGAAAGGGAGCTGTTTGGAAAGGTAGGAAGAAACAGAGATATAACATTGGGCATGAGAGTTTCAGAAGATTTCTGAGAGACAGTACTATTTTCAGAAACTAATACTCACTTAGCTGTAAGAAGATGACAAACACCTTGGAAATACACTTATCCCTGATGGTCAATTACACACTGAGAACTTCCTGTTAAGCCTTGCCTTGAAGGGCCTTGGAGCATTACCTCTTCAATGTAGAGAGCAGAAAACCTGGATTCTAGCTTTGCCAACAATTAGCTATATATAAGTTGAGTATGGGAGACTTTTCACTGGTCTCAAAGCCAAAGCATACTCTTGTTAACTTTTCCAAAAACACATAAAGAGATTGCGCCTAGGAACATGTTGTTGATGAGTATCTTCCAAGTGTCACGGTCACAACAGAAGAAAGATTCTCAAGTGGTCAAACCTTGATCTATGCCTCAGGTTCAAAAAATGGTAATTAATATTTGATTTTACAATATTTGAATGTTTACTTTTGGCCGGGTCATATCTGATGTTAAAAGCACTTAAAACTATCCCATTTCTCCATTCTATCTCCTGCTATGTTTTTTCTTGTCATTTATAAAATAAGGATTTAGAGCTGGATTTGATGTAAATATAATTCAACTGCCTCATCTTACATGTTAAAAAAACACAGAAATGACCAAGTTCACACAGCTGTTTAATGGCAAGACAAAGCACTAAAGATGAATGGCCCTACCTACCTACTCTGAATGTCCTCATTCTCAAGAGCAGCGGTCCCCAACCTTTCTGGCACAAGGGACCGGTTTCGTGGAAGACAATCTTTCTGCGGATGGGCTGGGGATGGTTCAGCCGGTAATGCAAGCGATGGGAGCGATGGGGAGCGGAAGATAAAGCTTCGCTCGCTCGCCCACCGCTCACCTCCTGCTGTGCGGCCCGGTTCCTAAACAGGCCACAGACTGGTAGCAGTCCGCGGCCCAGGGGTTGAGGACCCCTGCTCTAGAGGTTTGATTCATTACTCAATAAAATGGGCTATCAGGGGATAAGCCCAAACATAGCAAGGAAACAAACTTTTATGATGCTTGTTTGGCTACACGCATGCACCTATCTTAGGATAAAGGAGTGGCAAAAGATGGGAAACTCGGGTAACCCTATCTCCCAGATACATCTAAAGACCTACTCTCAGCAATTATGCCAGGCTGCTACTTCTAACAGAGCTGATGATCATAGATTGGGCCACAAAGCTGGGGCAAGGTTATCTGGTTCTCAAGTTTCTTTTGTGCCCACTAATCTTAAGAATAAATGATGCTTTCACTAACCTGCCTTCCTCCTTCTATAGGTACAAAGAAACAAAATATATTTATTAGATAGAATATATTCCCAGGTAAGTGGTGAGTGTTGGGAAAGCAGTCATGAGCTGTCAAGGATAACCAATGATGAATGTTATTAGACAGGAAGCCACTGTTCTAAGCCTTGGTTAAAAATAACCATCCAGTAAGTTTATATAATTTTAGGTGCCAAAATTCACTTTAAAAAAGAATAACTGGGAAACCCTACATTTAATTCTGAAACTCTTCAGGTAGCCATTACTAAGCTGAGCTTGTTTCCTTAACTGTAAAATGGAACTGCAATCTTAACCTTTCTCAGGTCCTCAGATGAAATACTGTGAAGGTATAGAGTAATACTGTATGGCACAAAGCAAAAAGTTCTTTGCAAAGGAAGAGAGGGTACTAAATATTAAGAAATCTCTGAATTCTAGATTTTTTTTTTTACTATATCATGTCGAGAAGTGTTTTGGAGAAACCATTTTTACAGTTTTAAGAAGGATGATATAAAAGGAGTTTAGTGAACAAATATCAGGAAAACATTAAGTTAAAAAACAATTGTTTCTAACTTCAAAATTTCTCAGAGCTTTGAAAATAACGTATACCATAAATCTCCAAGATGGAAGGACAAGTGAGCAGCACTTTCCAAACTTATATGATCACCTAACCCTTTATCTCTGCAACAGTGTTCCACAGAATATACTTTAGGAAAAAAGTCTTCCTAGATTCCTATTATTTGCTTGAATACAAAATCATAAGACACTTTTTCTAGAAGAGGAATTCTTTTCACTAAACACAAATGTTTATAAGCCTTTTTTAGGTTGTCTATTCCAGCTCTAAAATAACATGCCTCCAAATCTGTTAAGGCCAGACCACTAATACACCCTTTTTGCAAAAAGCCATTATGAGTTCCTCATCATTAGGACAGAGAATGAACTCTTCAAGTTTTGAAGAAATCAACTACTCCTGTCTCTCAGATACAGATACCTGTTACAGCAGTCAGAAGCTCTTCCCTTGCTGGTTCAGCAATACAGTTTTCTTATACCCTGTGCCAAACAGAATGAAAGGAAGACTTCTGCCGTGCGTAATTTTATTATTTACCTAACACTGAATCCCAAACAAAATTGTATACCTGATTAATACAAAAGATCTTGAAGATTAGGTAAGAGGCAGCAACCTGAGATGGAACTGGTATGAGACAAACATAGTAACTTTTTTTTTTTTTTTGCGGTACGCCGGCCTCTCACTGTTGTGGCCTCTCCCGTTGCGGAGCACAGGCTCCGGACGCGCAGGCTCAGCGGCCATGGCTCATGGGCCTAGCTGCTCTGCGGCATGTGGGATCCTCCCAGACCGGGGCACGAACCCGTGTCCCCTGCATCGGCAGGCAGACTCTCAACCACTGCGCCACCAAGGAAGCCCCATGGTAACATTTTTAAATAGTAACATCAGCTAAAATACTGAGAGAAAAATGGCTGCAGAATTCAAACCTAGTACTGTCTATTTTTATGAATGTTATAAAAGCATCTGTTAGAAACTGGTGGCAATGGCAAACAGTCCTACGCCAGTTCTTAAATCTTCTCTTACAGCTGGCAGAAAGGAGTACAAAGTTTGGCAATACTTCACACGAGCCAAGACTGGTCACAATCTTCTGAGCAGTGCATAAAAAAATGTATCTATAGATTACATCTAAGAGTTCATTTTACAACTCTTTACGAGATTACTGCAGGCATGCATCTGTAAGTTGTGGGCATGCATGATGGTTTCTGTGATCTCAGAGCTGCTCCTCGGACCAAACAAGATTAAAATGCTTAAACTTTATCTATGCTAGACCAAAGACAGTCTCTTCTGGGGAGAGAGCAGAAACTTCCTCTACAAGGCTATGGGAGCTGGCAATAAGGCTGGGAGGATAAAGCTCCTTACCAATAAACAGGTTGACAGTATGCAACGTGGAGCATGATTTGAAAACACTTTAAACTGAGACTACTCATAGTTCCTTCCTCCCATGGCTGTGATGACATAAAATTCGAAGTACTTGAACAAATTCCTGGTGCTTTTCCACCTTAAGGTAGCTTACCATTTTAGGGCCCCAGTGTCCTGCAAAAGTGGATGGAATAGCCCACCTAAACCTTTATCTGATATGTTGACCCCTTCCCAGAACCTTTGGAGGAATGAGGTTACTTTACGGGAAACGCAGATTCTCCATAAGGAATACATACTAAGTCACACTGGTAAATAATGGCGTTTCTAATATCTCTTAGAAACTGGCAAGGGGACAGAAGTCCATTACCAGCCCCCAAACTCACCCACTCCCATACATCTTCGATGACAGAGACATCAATAGCAACAGTGAGTTTATACATAAAGAACAAGTGATGCAGAGGTAAAGGCAAAAGCAGTGTCAGTGTCTGAGTGTAGGCAATGGTGCTTTGATTATACCCATACAAACTCTTCAGTCCCTTTTAGTTATCCCCAACTCAGCTCTTAAGCCGTAGATTTTTGCTGCAGAGAACTCAGATGTGATGTAGTTGCTCCAGTAACTGTTTTGACAGTACTGCATGTCAATACTGGGAATGGTTTCTAATCAATTTAATCTGCACACGGAACTTTAGTAGAACAAGAAGTTTATTACTCCCACTCAGTAGTTCCTGGGGGCTTTGATGTTAAGTCATACATAATTCGAGAAATACCAGGAATCTTCTTAATCTCAGTGACCATCTTTAACACCACCTGTTATAAAACAAAGATTATAAATAAAGAGCCAGGGTCCACTGTGTGTCTAACAGACTTAGAAGTCCTGCAATTGTAATTTGAAATTAACACACAATCTATTTTTACTATCGTCCTCTCTGTATATGGGATATATTTATGATTAATTTATGTCGTGATGCTCTATAGATTTAAGTGACTTAAATTCAGTACTACTCAAAGTGCAGTCTGTAAGTCATGTTTGTTACTGGTCCATAACAAGTGTTTAGAAGCATTTATAGCAATTTGACATTGCTGTGGCATCCAAGTATCTGATTTTACGGGTTTATGCCAATGCTTCACAAATTATCTGTGGCTTACAACGTCGAGGCCACCAAGGTGGCACATAATGCAAGGTAATAATAATCATTGCTATATGTATAGACAAAGAAGGCCTTGTCACTTGACTGGCCAGAGACTTGGCAAATGTGAGCCTAAGGGAAAACAGACTCTAAGCCACATTCCCCAACCCAGCTATCTAGCTATATATAATCAGAGCCCTGTATTAGAGTCCTGGAACAGTGGTCCAACTAATAAAGTCTCACTTTGACTTTCATTTGCCATTATGCAAATAGCTCCTCTGGAACACTCTAGTGGAGGGATAATAAGAAAGGAAGATGGTGATCAAAACTGCAATTGCTAATAGGCAGAGCAACAAGAAATTCATGGGTGCCTGGCCATAACGCCATCAAATCTCACCCTTATGTCTAATAAACTCTTCCTCACTCTTAGTGTTTTCTTCTCTACTTGGAGGATACTATTTATAAAGTAGAGGTTGGCAAGATTAGATGAAATGATAGATTAGAGTTGGTGATTCTCCACATAGTAATCAGACATATGGAGTTTAATAAACTTAAGGCCTTTTTCTACTATAATGTATTAAACAACCAACTACGTGGAGATTAAAAAGAGCCTATTTTATGAACAGAAAACTAACTTCAGGAATACCAACATTGCCATAGCCTATTCCATTCACTATTATAAAATGTATAAGGTATTAAAAATGTACATTAGGAAAAAAAAGTATAAGTTACCTCTACAGGGATCTCATTGCCAGGGGTTGCAGGTATACCAGTCATGAAATCACTAGTAATAAAGGTTCGAATAACCACGGATCTCTGGCATGAAGGCTGCTTCTGAAGTGGGTCCCGATCAAAATGTAAAGGTGTCAAAATCACCGGCATCTGGCTGATTTTCCCAGCATACCCTAAAGAAAGGAAGTTAACATGTAGAACCAATCACCACACCATAGAAAAGCACTCTCTGCTCAATTAAATCCCCCCAGACAGATCTAAAATCGCACACATACACACACCACTTCTTGGGACTGTCATCATGTACTGTTTTTAGCTACTCTCATAGCACTGTAAGTAAACATAATCACAAATACAAACTACAGAATTTGATGACTGCAGTGATATGTTACAGTGATGTGATATGAAGTCAATTCATTATTCATAGTAGTTATCTTCTATACTGCAGACACTGAATAAGAAAATACTGAACCACTAACCCTAGGGGAAATACAGAGTTAGGTTCCTGACCACTTTCATCAACTGATTAATACATATCCTTGCTTATGTGTGTGTCTGTTTAAAGACACCTTATGCAATATTTATTGTAGGTTCATTAACGTTGAGCTCACAGCCAATGGCACTGTAACTCATGCCTGAATGAATCTTATCTAACAAACCTATTTTCTCAGTAAGTTACATCACAGCCTTCCTATGCTTAGGAACCTAGACAGCACCTCAGCACTATTTTAAACAGTGAAATCACCAACAAAAAGCACGAAAATGCAAAAAAACATGTCATTAAATAGACCACAAAAGGGACACTTGTTTATAGAAAGAGCTGAAACAAGAAGGCAGAGGATTGCCTTGTTCAACCTCAGCTGGGAACATATGAGTTGAGCAACTCAAATTTTTTGCCACTTTGTACATGTCCGCAAATGACCACAAAGGTGAATAAATTTTATACAGATAAGGCAATGTCACAGAACTACCCAAAGAATTAAATAATAAAACTAAAAGCTGAGTCCTCCTACTAGAAATAATAATGCCATGCTTCCAAAATCTAGTTAGAGCATTCAGTGATGAACAAAATGGGCAGCTTACCAGACTCCCTGAGAATGTTATGGGCCTCAAAATCAGCTTGGCGTAAAGTACTGAGCACCCCTGTTGTCAAGAAAGTGGGAGTAACATCTGTAGGAGGTTCTTTAACTGGTGAGCCAAATATATAGACAACTCTAGAAGGGGGTAGTGAAAATTATAGAGAAAATACGTTTTAGTAAGAGAAGCAAAGCACATAAAATAACATTCTTTCCATTTGTTCTTAGGCCCGTCTCTTACCCACTTCAAATCCCCAAATGGGTAGGATAGGATATAAGATTATAGAAGGGTCTCTATGAACCTTCCTCAAAGTATATTTTCTGGAATACTAGTATCTCAGAACGTGCGAAGATGTAAGTGATTATCACAATCCTCTTTCCATTTAATGTACTGGATTGAAGTGTATCCCCAAAACTTCATGTCCATCTGGAATCTGTGGGTGAAAATAGGGTCCTTGTAAAGGTAATCAAACAAAGGTCATAATGGTGTTTGGGGGATTAATCCAATGATTGGTGGGTGTTCTTCTAAGAAGAAGGAAATCTGTAAACATAGCCACACGGAGAAAAGACAGCCATGTAAAGATGGAGACAAAGATTGGAGTTACACTGCCACAAGCCAACGACTGCCAGCAAACAATAGAAACTATGAAGAGACGAGGCAGGATTCTCCCCCTAGAGCCTTCTGAAAGAGCCATGGCCCTGCTGACACCACCCTTGATTTCAGACTTATAGCCTTCAATAGCCTCCAGAACTGTGAGATAATAGATTTCTGTTGTTTTAAGCCTTCCAGTTTGTGGAAATTTGTTACGGTAGCCCTAGGAAATTCCTGGGGAAACACCAAATTAAATAAATAGGTTTTATAACAAAACCTCAGAAACTATAGTATGCGCTAGAAACTTCCAAGATGAGACTACAGTGAATTTCCCAAACTTATTTGACTGCCAACTCAACCTTTTTTTTTCTTTTTTTTACATTTTGGAAAACACTGATCCCAAAGAAAGGTTAAGAATATCACCAAAGTTAAGACTTGGTTGAAAAGGAATGACTTACTACTGCTTCAAGTAAATGTCTGTTTGAAATTTATGAAGGTATGCTGCAGATGTTAATAAAAGTAGGATTTGGAAGGTAGCTTGAGGAAATTAGGATCAAATAATTACAACAAATCAAGGGGAATCTTGCCAATGGTTTGAGGAATCTGTTCTGCAACCTTCACCCAGAAAACAAGAGCGAGAAGGGGTAGGGATGAGTGCCACCTAGCTCTTTCCAATCCAACTCCAGCCAGCAGGCAACTGTCCCTTTTCCTTAGCCCTACTGTCTTTAGCAGAGAAAATAAATCTCCCCTGCAACTACCATGGTAAAGTTTAATAATGCTTTTTTCTTAATAGGTACTTAAAATAAAACATATGGAAGAAAAAAGCATCAGATTAAAACCACCACTACCACCAAATACTTCATTGCCTCCTTCCAAACATACTGTCACAAGAAGGGTTTTGTTCCATGCATAGAAAGTAAGCCACACTTCTTCTAAACAAAATAGTTCCTAGAGCTCATAAACAATCCTTAGAGGAAAAAAGCAACTATGCAAGAGAATGCCATGAACTTGCTCCTTTTTCTTTTATTTCGTTCAAACAAGAGTGATCATAGAATGTACAGGGATAGGTAGCCTTCCAGTAAAACTGGAACCGTTCCTCTCTATATAAAGATTCCAGCATGCAAATTAGGGGGGAAAGACTGGTAAAAATGGAAAGCTTTTTTTTTTTCTCTCTTTTTTTAAATTCCAATTCCCAAAAAAAGACCCTGGCAAAGAAATCAAAAGTTCAACAACACCCTTTAAGGGCTTGCTAGGTTCATATTTAAAATCTAGTTTTTTGTTTATTGGTTGTTAGACTTTTTTTTTTTCCTTTTTTGAGGAGGGAGGAAGGGTTAAGAATGGAGGGAGAGACAAATGGGGAAAAAAGAAAAGACAGGCAGAGAAACCAGACTATAAAAGGACCGAGATAAAGTTTAAACAAGGGTGAGTGCTCTTTGGCAAAAGAAAAGGACAAAGACACAGATGAAACAAGAATGCTGTGAAATGAAAAACATATTAATTATGTAGTAAAAGCCGTGGAGCCAAACTTAGTGAAAGGGAATTTTCTGTATGACCTATGAAGTTTATTTAGGTATTAGCATGTTTCAGAAGATGAATTATGAACCATTATTTTAACCAAGACAATTATCTCCATTCAAAACAGGCAATTACAAATTTACCATTATTTATTAATAATTCACCCTTTCAGTGTGTTAAAGGTGCTTCTGTATTTGGGGGCCTTCGGTTCATCTATGCAAGCCTTTTAAAGGACATGTTCCCATCAGTAAAAATGTGATTTCCCTTTGACTTCTTGTCTTGAAGGCCATACCAGCCTACAAATATTAGCCACACCAGTATAGAAATATACATACCCTGCTAAGTTAACACCAACAAGTAGGTTTATACTTTCTGTAGCTAATTTGAGTAAACTGAAATCTCAAGAAATTCTTTTTGGTTGTTAACTGCCTAAAACCCATGAAGAAAATAGAAAAGAGTGAAACACTGTAAAATAAGATTTAATTAGCAATCTGGTACTAAATGAGTAAGACTTTTGAACTTATAACAGACAATGCTCAGTATTACATAAAGATTATATCAATAAATCAGTTATTGATATATACAACATAAGAAATTAATGTGTAAATTAAAGGAAAACTGGATCTGAAAAACTAAATTCAAATTTTTTTAAACACTTAACGCTGTTACTTTGACGATATCTGGCATATGTCTCTCTCTTTTGATTTACTCTGGAATTATTATTAAATTGACTAAGTCCCTAACAGTAATTCTATAACCTGTACAATTCTTTCAATCCTTCTGGAATAAAACATCTAATCATAAAACAAGTAGTGTAAATTGCTAATTGGGAAGACATGTTTTTAAAGCTGTCTTTAGTATTTCATATTACAATTAAAAACCCTCCTATTTCTCAAGCAAAAAATATTTTAATAAGCAGATGACTGCACTGTAATGAAGGAACAAAGTACAAGGTATTATTAAACATCTGCTGGATTATGACCTAAGCACATACCTGTATCTACACTTGAGCCACTGATCTTTCAACATGGGAAGACCTTAAAAAAAACACATCCTTCCATTACATTTCACCCCACCACCACCTGCAGAACACACCTGTTAATGTTGTGACACATGCGAGGTATAAGTCTAGCCAGGAAAATAAGAGATTCCCAGTCAGGCTCATCCTTACTGGAGATTCCACACACATAACTATAAGAACGACAGTCACCCTGAAAATAAAAATACAATTGATAATTTTAATGATTTTACAGAATTCAAAAGATGGACTGGAAAATATTTCATGCATGATGACACCATTAATAGCCATTTTTTAAACAAAAATATGCTTGACTATAAGTATATATGGATAGTTTGCTAATGATATAAACAAATCCTAAATTAAAATCCCCTATTTAACAGTTTTTTGTATTATTTATTTATTCATTATTTTTGGCTGCTTCGGGTCTTAGTTGAGGCATGTGGGATCTTTCACTGCAGCGCATGGGCTCTTCATTGTGCTGGGCGGGTTTTGTCTTCTCTAGTTGTGGCGCGCAGGCTCCAGGGCCCGTGAGCTCTGTAGCTGTGGTGTGCGGGTTCCAGAGCACGTGGGCTCTGTAGTTTGTGGCACGCGGGCTCTCTAGTTGAGGCGCACAAGCTCAGTAGCGTGGGCTTAGTTGCCCTGCATCATGTGGGATCTTAGTTCCCTAACCAGGGATCGAACCCGTGTCGCCTACACTGGAAGGCGGACTCCTTACCACTGGACCACCAGGGAAGTCCCTAACATCCCCTGTTAAATTCTACCTAAATGTCAGCTCAGACATTAAAAAGAAGTGTCACGGTAATTTCAATAATTTATTCAACATACACCAGAGATCCACTGGGATTTCATTCCAAATACCTGCCGAACTACAGATAGCCAGCACACTTAATTTGGCAGACAAGATCTGCCAAATCCTTTAGATGGATAAAGGATTCTCAAGTCAGATAGAAAAATAATTTATTCCTTTATAATAAGAAAGTTAATTTTAAAATAAGTGAATAAAATTGGTAATATTGATTCCCTTTTCCTCTGTCCTGTTTAATCCAAGTCATTTACTTAAAAAAAATTTAAACTGAAAAGCAACTTAAAAGTAAGATTCATTAGATAACTACCTAATACACAGTAAACTTAAGAATTCAGACTGTTTGAATGCTAATATAATAGTATTTATCAAAGTTTAAAATGTACATGCTCTTTAATCCTGAAAATATTACTGAAATACATGAATAACTGCTTGAAAAAATAAGATACTACTTGCTGAAATGCCTATAATAGTGACAAAGTGAAAATGGTTTAAATGTCCATTGGTAGGGGAATGATTAAATAAATTATGGTATAATCATACATGGAATATAAGGCAGCAGTTAAGAATAAGAATCTACTTGCAATGGCATGAAAAGAAGTTCATGATGTTCAGTTAAAAGAAAAAGACGATGAAAAAGGTGTCAATAATTCCCTTTCATTTTCTTTCTAAATGGTTCTGGAGGGAACATTTAACTGGAGAGCAGAAATAGGGAGAATTACTTTTTAAATGTACTGTACACTTTTTTTTTTTTAACAAATGCAGTTTATTTTGGTATTTAGAAAATAAACTTCATTGCTATACTAACCATGAATTATGATTTTTATCTGGACTTCTAAGAGTCTCAGCTTCAAAGGCCTAAGAGACTAGATAAAGTTAAGATAACCAACAACAAAAGAAACTTCTATTTTGATGGGAAAAATAGTGGAGCCTGAATAAGCTTCATTTTTTTAAATTGAAGTGTAATTATTACAATGTTGTATTAGTTTCAAGTGTACAGCAAAGTGATTCAGTTATACATATATATATATATATATATATATATATATATATTACTCTTTTTCAGATTCTTTTCCATTACAGGTTACAGTTCCCTGTACTATACAGTTGTTCACCTATTTCATATATAATAGTGTATATATATGTTAATCATATTTTTTAAAAAAGAAATCACTCGTCCAACAAATTATATTTATTTATTTATCCATAGCATTATCTACGAACTTATCAAAAACGGGGAATGGGGAACTAGTTCAACTCCCTGCCTAGCAGGAGTTAGCATACAGAGCTGGAAGTTTTCTATAATAGATCTACTTAGGACTGGAAAAAACAAAAACAAAAAAAACCACTTGTCCGCTCTTCTATTTTTATATAGTAGGGTAATATCTGCCTGAAATATCATACGATGAGTTTCAAAATGAATCTGTATATGATGAGATAATCCATACACCACTGAAAGAAAATTATTCCTACAATTCCAGGAATGGTTATTTCAACATGATTTAAAAACAATATAAGTAGCTTTCACATAGGGCCTTTAAAAAGAGGGAGAAGAGGAGAAATAGCTGGCCCTATCATTTCCATGAACTAAAATATTTTAGTTTAATTTTAAAGTAACGATGAATTTTTATTGTCTTATTTACAAACAGAGCTACATGAATTCAGGAGAAAGAGGAATTTAAAAGGATGGCTCAGATTCACATATTTATGGAAAAGAGTATATATTAAGTTTTAGATGAACAATCTCTAAAATGTATTTAATTTCTTCCCATGCATAATTCTACTATAAGAGAACATTATAAACACATTAACCCACTTAACTGGCACTTGCACCATTTTGAGTTGAATTATTGACACCTTTTCTAGTTTTCATTTAACTTCAAACTCTAAATCACAGAAAAGAAACCTTCCTCTTCCCTAGATTCCCAAGCTTTCTTCCCCCCAGAAACTCACCCGATGATCATATAAATAAAGAACTTAATATAATCTATGAATAGCATTTCAAAAAAGAGAACTATATTACAGTCACATGCTTTTACAATTGGAAAGACAGAACATACTGAAAATGTTAGTTGTACATTATCACAGCTAAGAGAGAGAGAGGGAGAGACGGGACATGTTGAAGAGGCAGAGGACACTGGTTTAAGGAATACACAAGCTGAGAACAATGCGTAAATGGTGTAACATGTACATCTGGGGGCCTTCTTCCAGTTAGAGACTTCTAAAGCCACAGAATATTTCACATCAAGAAGGATAAATGAGGACATGACCTCTCGGTACCTGTTCTTCAAGGCAGAAGCAAGCAAGCCAATCGTATAGCAAATCATTCTTTGAATTTTTTTTTACTTTTGTTACAGATGACAGGTATTTCAAGTCTATAAAATCTCAGCCTGAATATTTAGTTCCTATTACCTTATTCACTTCATAAACATTCTATAAAATACTGCCTTTTTACATTTTTAAACTTGGTGTATATACTTTTGTATTTCATTTTCCTAAGACATTCCTATTTCAATATTAGCAAAAAGAGCAGCAGAAAGTTATGTCACAGGTCAATGAAGTCACACAACTCACCTGCACACCCACAGTTTTAATTGGTAGCAGGAAGGCATTCAGTGAATGCAGACTTGTAATTTGCATCAGCTTCTCCTGATCCTCTTCTGTTGTGCAGGCTTTGACTCTCTGTAATAGTGTATGTGGCTAGGAAAACCAAAGACACACTCCTCAGGGTTTCAAGAAATAACAGCATTCACTCTTTTGATACATTTTACTATCTTATGTATCTACACTTTCTAGTTTATAACAATAGATTCTATTTGGTATTTCTCTCTGACTTGTGTGTGCTATGCAGTGTGTCAGAATTTCATTTCTGAGCGCCAGGGCTATGAGAAGTTAAATATCAGGACAAGAAACACAGATTAGATTTACATACATGGAGGCTTCAATCCTCTGTCGATAGCAAGGGACACCTCACGTGAGTCAAACCTCCTTATCTCTAAGGAAACTTTTTGCCATAAAGTCAACTTTGTCTGAAATTAATATATCTCTACCTACTTCCTTTTTTTGGTTTATTTACCTGGTGTATGTTTTTCTGTTCTTTTACCTTCCCTCTTCCTATCCCTAGGTAAACAGACTATAGTTAGATTTTATTCCTCAATCTAGTTTGACAATTATGTCCTAACTAAAGATGTTAATCCTTTTAATTGTGGGTTAATAATATGGTTGAATTCCATCCTACCATTTAATTCAGTAGTTTCTATTTGCCCCACTTTTTATATTTCTTTCTCCTTTTTTATATTCCTCTGAACTGATGATTTCTCCCAGCTCATTTATTTCCCCTTTACTAGTTGTGAAGTTCAACCCTCTATTTTTATTCTTTATCATTTCCCCTTAAGTGGGGATATTTAACAAAAGAGAATCACCTCTGCCCATCTAGCAAAAAATACAAAGATCTTTGAATGCTTTAACTCCAATTGATCCCCCTGTGGCTTATATGCTATTTTAGCTATATAATGTTATACCATTTTTTTAAATAAACACCAAAATTTAGATCAGTTTATACAGTCCATGTCTGTTTAATTTTATCCATTTACCATTTTATTTGCTTACCAGTCCCTGTATCTCAGACCTTTCAACTGGTATCCTTTTGCTTCTCCTCAAGTCATTTCTTTAAAACAGTGGTTCTCAACCTTAGCTATACATTCAAATTTCTTAGTATGCTCAGGTCCCATCCCACATCAATTAAATCAATTCTAGGGAGAAGGGGCCCAAGCATAGAATACTTCAAAAGCTCCCCCTGTTGAATCTAATACACAGCCAAGGTTGAGAACCACTGCCTTTAGTTCCTTAAGTAACAGACTGTTGGTAGTAAATTCTGTTTATGTGAAAATGTCTTTATTTTGCCCTAGTTCTTCGAGACAGTTTATCTATTCACTATTGTTCACAATTATTTTCTCTTGGTACTTTGAATTCTTCCTGCTTTTAACTACTGCTTCCAGTAATAGCCTTTCCTTTATGCAGCAATCAATCTTTTCTTTGCAGCTGCTTTGTCTTTGGTAGCCTGTAGCTTCCATAGTTATGCCTATTAGGTGTCAAATTCTTCTCCTTTATCCTGATTGGGATGTTATTATGCTTCCTGAATCTGAGGCATGGTATCTTTCACCAGTGTGGAGGAATTTCAATACTTTTGTCTATTACCTCCTTCTGGATATACATTAAAGTTGACATTCTCATTCTACATTAACCTCTTTGAACCATATTTTGTCTTTGATGCTTTGTTCCAATTTCTGGATAATTTAACATCGATCTTCACTAATTCTCTCTTTAGCTCTTTTTAATTTTATTTTCATTTCTAGAACGTAATTTTTTTTCAAAGCTCCCCAGTCACTTTTTATAGTCTCTTATATACCTTATTCTTATTAAAAATTGCTTCTTTTAATTCTCAGTACTTTTAAATGTTGCCTATATGCTAATTCCAGTATCTGAAGTGCTTGAGGGTCTTCTACTAGTTGTTTCCACTAGCTCTCATTCATGGTGCCTTACTTTTATATCTATTTTACAGTTTTTTATTGTAAGCTCATATTTGTTGAAACTCTATTTATGGGAATTCTTTGAGGCCTGGTTGAAGAGACTCTAAAGAGAATTTACATTGCTTTTTGTCTGACAACTGGAAGCACTACCAACCAAAGCCCACTTTAACACAGATTATAAATTTAGGCACCAAATATACAGAAGAACTGGAGACATTTCCATCATCCTCAATTTAGAACTAAAATGATCTCCCTTGCCTTCTTGCAATAAATATGAAAAGGTATTTTAAAATACTTTGTATCTAGTATTTTCAGGGATTCAAGGTATCCAATCTGTTAAAATATATGGAATGGCTGAAAAGAGAAGTCTGCATTTAAGAGTGTCTGTAGAATACTTCCTTCATAGTCATCTCCAAAGGTTAAATTACCCTGAAGTTTCAAATAATGAAACCCTAATCAATTTTATTATAAAGACTGGAGTATAGCAAGAATCCATTCAATTCCTTGCACCAATTAGCTATGTCTGCTTAAAGCTCCTATAATAAACAAATTCAACACAAATTATTACCTTTTTAACGCTTGCAGAAAAATCAGCTACTATTTTCAAAATATTGTTGGTTTCAGGAAAATCCTTACAGATATAAGGTTCCTCAGCACATATTACTCTGATTGCCAGGCCTGGACCTAAAGAGAAGAGTAACAATGGTATTTAATATAAATGTTATGTTTAATATAAAATTTTAAATAAAAAAAAGGTCACTATTCCCAAAATATAAAACACCCCTGCCATTGTATTTTTAACCAGTTTTATTGAAATATAACTGACATATATAATTTAGGTTTTTTAAAGTGTTTAATATGAAATGCAGCTATTAGTTTCCCATCCAATTCATCATTTTTAGAATGCTTCAGTTCTGTTCACATCAATGATATACACCTCTTATTTTAATAGTCCCTGTATTAAGAATCTCAAAATTCTCCAATAAATATTTTTAATTCACAATATATATGCCAATCTATTTAAAATTACTTTCATACACAATCCTTTGCCAACACACGTTAGGGACTGAACGTCTCAAATTACTACAGCTGAACTTCGTAATATAAACAAGTGCTAATCTCCATATGGGCTATACCTTTGCAACACTGTTTATGGAGGCAATATAGTAGTTAAGAGTAACAAACTCTGAGAAGAGCTTATTGGGGCTAGAATCCTGGTTCCAAACCCAACCTGCATAACTTTTGGCAAACTAGCCTCTGTCCCAAAATTCTCTCAGCTGGACAACAGGATCATAATAGTTTCTATTGTGAGGATCAAATAAGACAACATGTGTAAAATACTGTATTAGCAGAATGCCTAGCACATACTAGTACTCAAGAAATGTTAACTATTACTACGCTTTTTCATTTAATTAGACCATTCCCTCAACTCATCACCCAATGACTATTGTAGAGACCTAGAAACTGAGGTATAAGATTTGCCAAGCTCAAGAACTCATAACAAAAACAGGTTAAGACTCACAGTCCTAACTTTAACAAATACCACCTCTAATTAATTTTATTTTATGACAGCAAATGACTATTTAAAAACTGAATATTTTCATTTGGTCATGAATTAAATACATACAGCACTGCGCAAAGAAATGGTTCAACAATTCAGACAAGTCAGGGGATAAGGATTTCAGAGAACTGAGTTTTAACCCTGTGGAATACATCATGGTATAGTAGAAAGAACATATAAACCCAATTTCTAACACTAAGAATTGTGTGGCAATGTTATTAAAATATCTCTTGGCTTTCTCATCTGATGGCAACATTACATGACAATCTGTTTACACAAAGATAATGTAATATATAAATATATATACAATAAAAATGAATATTTAATAAAATATGTACAGTAGGCACTAAAAAGAATATTTATTCCCTATCCATCCTTTCCTTTCTTTAAAGTTACATATTCCCTAAGATGATAAATTACTTCAAAACCTGTCTGAATTGATTTTTGTTCAACATGAAGGCATAGTAACAAATCAAACAAAATTCTATTTTTTACCTGGGAATGGATGCCTGGAAACTAACTCTTCTGGAAGTCCAAGTTCTCTGCCTAAGGTTCTTACTTCATCTTTATGAAAATCTTTCAAAGGTTCTATGACTTTTCCCTACAGGGAATAAAAACGCCAATTAATACAAATTAGTAACCAAAATGACATGGAAAACAAAGAGTAACAAATTATTGGCTTTTCCTGTTGTCTTTTACCTTTAAAAATCAGTTTTTAAAACTTCATCTTTTAAAGTATTTCTTCCTATGTGCTTACAAGAAATTAGATATTTTAGTGATCTTCATATTTCTCTTTGAAACCCATTTTAAACGTAAACCTCTTAAATAGAAATAAATGAGAACAAACCTACCCACCAATCTCTGATTTACAAGGAAATCAGAAAATATACTAGTGTTTAAAAATTAAAACTCTCCAAATGATACCATCAAAAAAGTGAAAAGACAACCTACAGAAGGCAAATCATATATCTAATAAAGGGCTGTAACAAGACTATATAAAGAACACATACAATTCAATAATAAAAAGATAAATAAGCCAAGTTAAAAATGGGCAAAAGATCCGAATAGATATTTCTCCAAAGGTGACATATAAGTAGCCAATAAGCACATAAAAGATGATTGACATTAGCTATTTGGGAAATGCAAATCAGAACCACAATGAGATACCTACCACTTCTCACCCACTAGGATGCCTAAAATAATAAAAAGGTACAGGTAATTCACACTCATTAGGATGGCTAATTAAAAAAAAAAAAAAAAAAAAAAAACCAGAGAAGAACAAGTGTTGGGCAAGGTATGGAGAAATTGGAAGCTCTGTGCACTGTTGGTGGGACTGTAATATAGTATAACTGCTAAGGAAACATTAAGGAAGTCCCTCAAAAAATTGAAAATAAAACTACCATAAGATTCAGAAATCCCACTTCCTGGTACATATCCAAAAGAACTGAAAGCAGGGGCTTCAAGAGGAATCTGTAAACCCATGTTCATAGCAGCACAATTCACAACAACAAGAAAGTGGAAGCAATCCAAATGTCCATTGGTAGATAAATAAATTAACTATATATATATATATATACACACACACACACACATACAACAGAATATTATTCAGCTTAAAAAGGAAATCCTATCACATGCTACAATATGGATGAACCTTGAGGACTTATACTAAGTGAAATAAGCCAGTCACAAAAAAAAAATGCTGTATGATTTCACTTATGAGGTATTTAAAGTAGTCAAATTCATTGAAACAGAAATTAGAATGGTAGGTTACCAGCAGTTAGGGAGAGGGAGAAAAGGGTAGCTGTTGCTCAACAGGTATAGAGTTTCAGTTTTGAAAAATGAAAAAGTTTCAGAGATCTGTTTCACAACAATACAAATACACTTGACACCACTGAACTGTACACTTAAAAATGGTTAAGGGAGGGAGGTTTTATGCGAAAGTTCTCATAAGCTTTTACCTCCTCTCTCAACTTTCTGATAAGCTCTGTGTCGTTATGATGGGTTTTGATGAGTTCAGCTTTGCCACTTGCAACAAGGGATGCACTTTCAATTAGATCAGGCCGTAAAGTACCTTGGGCAAGGAAAACCTCCTCTGGTTTCAGGTTCATTTCTCCAATTACTTCATTGGCAATCTACAAACAACAGGAGTAAAACAGCCTTTTAAGAGATGAATTCTTCTAAAAGACAGCAAAATTTTATATTTTCAGCTAAATTTCTTAAAGAGTCTTTTTGCAATATTGACCAGGAGATGAAATCTACCGTGCTCCAAAATAAACTCCTTTAAGAACACATGCTTATAAAAAGAAACGAAATTGAGTTATCTGTAGTGACGTGGATGAACCTAGAGTCTGTCATACACAGTGAAGTAAGTCAGAAAGAGAAAAACAAATACTGTATGCTAACACATATATATGGAATCTAAAAAAAAATGGTTCTGATGAAACTAGGGGCAGGATAGGAATAAAGATGCAGACGTAGACAATGGACTTGAGGACACGGGGAGGGGGAAGGGTAAGCTGGGACAAAGTGAGAGAGTGGCATGGACATATATACACTACCAAATGTAAAACAGATAGCTAGTGGAAAGCAGCTGCATAGCACAGGGAGATCAGCTGTGTGCTTTGTGACCACCTAGAGGGGTGGGATAGGGAGGGTGGGAATGAGACTTAAGAGGGAGGGGGTATGGGGAACATATGTATACATATAGATGATTCACGTTGTTATACAGCAGAAACTAACACAACATTGTAAAGCAATTATACTCCAATAAAGATGTAAAAAAAAGAGAGAGACAAAATATTAGCAATAAAAAAGTAAAAAAAAAAACATTGTCAATGTCAACCAACTATACATTAATAAAAATTTTTAAAGTCAAAAAAACCCTCAAAACACATGCTTAATGTGATTCAAAAAGGTATATGAACATTCCCATCAAAAGCCTAAAAAAATCTAGCCATTGAAATACCCAAGGAACTAAAATCTAATATCAACTGAAAATATCTATTCTTAAGCAGTGAAAACAACAAACTGAAAACATAAGTACATATGTTTTTTAAAAACATAAAACAGTTTTTACTAAGTCAGTATAATAGCAATATATCGTAAAACCCTTAGCCAACAAAAGAATCAAAATTAGTCACAAAATTTGGTTATTTGGTATAATGATTAGGAAAAATACTAAAATTCACATCGAAAATAGTACACATTGAGGATATTAAAAAGGTACCTTAACAAAAGTATCCCCAATGATTTTTCTTTTCTCCTCAGGACTCGTAGTCATATTTAAGGTTTTGCTAATTCTCTTTCGTGGAGTTCTGTCTTCATCTGATATTGGTAGAGTGGTTGTTCCATTGTAGAAAGAATGAGCAGCATTTATCACTGGGTAAGAGGAGAGAAGCATGTTTTAAACTAACATGATATTTGAAAATCATAAATGATAGGTCAAACTACAAACAGAAAACCCAGATGGATCCTCTGATCTCCCCGTAATTTGCCTGCATATTCTAGTACTACCAGTAAACTATGACTGACAGAGTCCATACACAGGCACTCACTGAATCTTGTTCCATTAAGAATCGTGTGGCATTTATTCTAGGGCCAGGGACTTCCCTGGTGGCACAGTGGTTAAGACACCATGTTCCCAATGCAGGGGGCCTGGGTTTGATCCCTGGTCAGGGAACTAGATTCCACATGCATGCCACAACTAAGAGTTCGCATGGAACAACTAAGGAGCCAGCGAGACGCAACTAAGGAGCCTGCCTGCTACAACTAAGACCTGGCACAACCAAATAAATAAATAAATAAATATTAATTATCTAGGGCCATAATATCACAAATTATGCTAACTGCTTCCCATCTTATTCAGTGCTTCACCACAGCAACAAGCAAAACCCCAACAAGAAGCATAACCCCAAGGGAATCAAAGCAGTGGTACATACACGGGGATCAAAGTCCTCAGAAGTGCACACTGACCAGCCTCTTGAAAAACCGAGATCTATAAACATATATTTAGTGATCCTTGGTTGTCTCTTTATTTTTTTCTGAATTTCAGTTTATTTTTTATACAGCAGATTCTTATTAGTTACCTATTTTATACATATTGGTATACATAGGTCAATCCCAACCTCCCAGTTCATCCCACCCCTGCCAACACCCGCGTTCCCTCCTTGGTGTCCATACGTTTGTTCTGTACATCTATGTCTCCATTTCTGCTTTGCAAACCAGTTCACGTGTACCATTTTTCTAGACTCCACATACATGAGTTAATATACGATATATTTTTTTCCCTTTCTCACTTACTTCACTCTGTATGGCAGTCTCTAGGTCCATCAACGTCTCTACAAATGACCCAATTTTGTTCCATTTTATGGCTGGGTAATATTCCACTGTATATATGTACCACATCTTTATCCATTCGTCTGCTAATGGGCATTTAGGTTGCTTCCATGACCTGGCTATTGTAAATAGTGCTGTAATGAACACTGGGGTGCATGTGTCTTTTTCAATTATGGTTTTCTCTGGGTATATGGCCAGTAGTGGGATTGCTGAATCATATAGTAATTCTATTTTTAGTTTTTTAAGGAGTCTCCATACTGTTCTCCATAGTGGCTGTATCAATTTACATTCCCACAAACAGTGCAAGAGGATTCCCTTTTCTTCACACCCTCTCCAGCACTTGTTGTTTGTAGACTTTCTGATGATGACGACCATTCTAACTCATGTGAGGTGATACCTCATTGTAGTTTTGATGTGCATTTCTCTAATAATTAGTGATGTTGAGCAGCTTTTCATGTGCCTCTTGGCCATCTATATGTCTTCTTTGGAGAATGTCTACTTAGGTCTTCTGCCAATTTTTTGATTGGGTTGTTTTTTAAATATTGAGCTGCATGAGCTGTTTATATATTTTGGAGATTAATCCTTTGTCCGTTGATTCGTTTCCAAATATTTTCTCCCATTCTGAAGGTTGTCTTTTCGTCTTTTTGCCTTGTTTATAGTTTCCTTTGCTGTGCAAAAGCTTTGAAGTTTCATTAGGCCCCATTTGTTTACATTTCCATTACTCTAGGAGGTGGGTCAAAAAAGATGTTGCTGTGATTTATGTCAAAGAGTGTTCTTCCCATGTTTTCCTCTGAGCTTTATAGTGTCTGGTCTTACATTTAGGTCTTTAATCCATTTTGAGTTTATTTTTGTGTATGGTGTTAGGGAGTGTTCTAATTTCATTCTTTTACATGTAGCTGTCCAGTTTTCCCATCATCATTTATTGAACAAACTGTCTTTCCTCCATTGTATATCCTTGATCCTTTCTAATATAGTAGTTGACCATAGATGCGTGCGTTTATCTCTGGGCTTTCTATCCTGTTCCATTGATCTGTATTTCTGTTTTTATGCCACTACCATACTGTTTTGATGACTGTAGCTTTGCAATATACTCTGAAGTCATGGAATCTGATTCCTCCAGCTCCGTTTTTTTCCGACAAGATTGCTTTCGTTATTTGGGGGCTTTTGTATCTCCATACAGAGATACAGATTTTAAGATTTTTTGTTCCAGTTCGGTAAAAAAATGCCACTAGTAACCTGATAGGAATTGCACTGAATCTGTAGACTGCTCTGGGGAGTACAGTCATTTTCACAATGTTGATTCCTCCAATCCAACAATATGGTATATCTCTCCATCTGTTTATGTCATCTTTGATTTCTTTCATCAGTGTCTTATAATTTTCTGAGTAGAGGTATTTTTTTTTCAAATGCACTTTTTTAATAAACATCTTTATTTGAGTATAATTGCTTTACAATGGTGTGTTACCTTCTGCTTTATAACAAAGTGAATCAGTTATACATATACATATGTCCCCATATCTCTTCCCTCCCACATCTCCCTCCCTCCAACCCTCCCTAACCCACCCCGCTAGGTGGTCACAAAGCACCGAGGTATTCTCCCTGTGCTTTGCGGCTGCTTCCCACTAGCTATCTATTTTATGTTTGGTAGTGTATATATGCCCAGGCCACTCTTTCACTTTGTCAGAGCTTAACCTTCCCCCTCCCCGAACCCTCAGGTCCATTTTCTAGTAGGTCTGTGTGTTTATTCCCGATGTGCCTCTAGGTTCCTCATGACCTTTTTTTTTTTTCAGATTCCATATATATGTGTTAGCGTACGGTATTTGTTTTTCTCTTTCTGACATACTTCACTCTGTATGACAGACTCTAGGTCCATCCACCTCACTAGAAATAAACAAATTTCATTTCTTTTTATGCCTGAATAATATTCCATTGTTTATATGTGCCATATCTTCTTTATCTATTCATCTGTTGCCAGACACTTAGGTTGCTTCCATATCCTGGCTATAGTAAATTGAGCTGCAATGAACATATTCGTACATGACTCTTTTTGAATGATGGTTTTCTCAGGGTATATGCCCAGTAGTGGGATTGCTGGGTCATATGATAGTTCTATTTTTAGTTTTTAAAGGAACCTCCATACTGTACTGCATAGTGGATGTACCAGTTCACATTCCCACCAGCAGTGCAAGAGTGTTCCCTTTTCTCCACACCCTCTCTAGCATTTACTGTTTCTAGATTTTTTGATGATGGCCATTCTGACTGGTGTGAGATGAGATCTCATTGTAGTTTTGATTTGCATTGCTCTGATGATTAATGGTGTTGAGCATTCTTTCATGTGTCTGTTGGCAATCTGTATATCTTCTTTGGAAAAAAGTCTATTTAGGGCTTCTGCCTAGGTTTGGATTGAGTTGTTTGTTTTTTTGATATTGAGCTGTATGAGTTACTTGTAAATTTTGGAGATTAATGCTTTGTCAGTTGCTTCATTTGCAAATATTTTCTCCCATTCTGAGGGTTGTCTTTTGGTCTTGTTTATGGTTTCCTTTGCTGTGCAAAAGCTTTGAAGTTTCATTAGGTCCCATTTGTTTTTTGTTTTTATTTCCATTTCTCTAGGAGGTGGGTCAAAAAGGATCTTGCTGTGATTTATGTCACAGAGTGTTCTACCTATGTTTTCCTCTATGAGTTTGATGGTTTCTGGCCTTACATTTAGGTGTTTAATCGATTTTGAGTTTATTTTTGTGTATGGTGTTAGGGAGTGTTCTAATTTCATTCTTTTACATGTAGCTGTCCAGTTTTCCCAGCACCACTTATTGAAGAGGCTGTCTTTTCTCCACTGTATATTCTTGCCTCCTTTATCAAAGATAAGGTGACCATATGTGCATGGGTTTATCTCTGGGCTTTCTATTCTGTTCCATTGATCTATATTTCCGTTTTTGTGCCAGTACCATACTGTCTTGATTACCATAGCTTTGTAGTAGACTCTGAAGTCAGGTAGCCTAATTCCTCCAGCTCCGTTTTTCTTTCTCAAGATTTCTTTGGCTATTCGGGGTCTTCTGTGTTTCCATACATATTGTGATATTTTTTGTTCAAATTCTGTGAAAATTGCCATTGGGAGTTTGATAGGGATTGCACTGATTCTGTAGATTGCGTTGGGTAGTAGAGTCATTTTCACAATGTTGGTTCTTCCAATCCAAGAACATGGTATATCTCTCCATCTGTTTCTATATAATTTTTAATTTCTTTCATCAGTGTCTTATAATTGTCTGAATATAGGTCTTTAGTCTACTTAGGTGGGTTTATTCCTAGATATTTTATTCTTTTTGTTGCAGTGGTAAATGGGAGTGTTTTCTTTATTTCACTTTCAGATTTTTCATCATTAGTGTACAGGAATGCAAGCGATTTCTGTCCATTAATTCTGTACCGTTACTTTACCAAATTCATTGATTAGCTCTTGTAGTTTTCTGGTAGCATCTTTAGGATACTCTATGTATAGTATCATGTCATCTGCAACCAGTGACAGCTTTACTTCTTTTCCGATTTAGATTCCTTTTATTTCTTTTTCTTCTCTGACTGCTGTGGCTAAAACTTCCAAAACTATGTTGAATAAGAGTGGTGAGAGTGGGCAACCTTGTCTTATTCCTGATCTTAGTGGAAATGGTTTCAGTTTTTCACCATTGAGGACGATGTTGGCTGTGGGTTTGTCATATATGGCCTTTATTATGTTGAGGAAAGTTCCCTCTATGCCTACTTTCTGGAGGGATTTTATCATAAATGGGTGTTGAATTTTGTTAGAAGTTTTCCCTGCATCTATTGAGATGATCATATGTTAATATTTTTTAATACTGATATTAATATTTGTTAATATTGATAATAATGGTGTATCACATTGATTGATTTGCATATATTGAAGAATGTTTGAATTCCTGGGATAAACCCCACGTGATCATGGTGCATGATTCCTTTAATGTGCTGTTGGATGCTGCTTCCTAGTATTTTGTTGAGGATTTTTGCATCTATGTTCATCAGTGATATTGGCCTGTAGTTTTCTTTCTTTGTGACATCTTTGTCTGGTTTTGGTATCAGGGTGATGGAGGCCTTGTAGAATGAGTTTGGGAGTGTTCCTCACTCTGCTATATTCTGGAAGAGTTTGAGAAGAATAGGTGTTAACTCTTCTCTACATGTTTGATAGAATTCGCCCATGAAGCCATCTGGTCCTGGGCTTTTGTTTGTTGGAAGATTTTTAATCACCGTTTCAATTTCAGTGCTTGTGATTTGTCTGCTCATATTTTCTATTTCTTCCTGGTTCAGTCTTGGAAGGTCATATCTTTCTAAGACTTGGTCCATTTCTTCCAGGTTGTCCATTTTACTGGCAAATACTTGCTTGTAGTACTCTCCCATGATCCTTCGTATTTCTGCTGTGTCAGTTGTTACTTCTCCTTTTTCGTTTCTAATTCTATTGATTTAAATCTTGTCCCTAATTTTCTTGATGAGTCTGGCTAATGGTTTGTCAATTTTGTTTATCTTCTCAAAGAACCAGCTTTTACTTTTATTGCTCTTTGCTATCGTTTCCTTCATTTCTTTTTCATTTATTTATGATCTAATCTTTATGATTTCTTTTCTTCTGCTACCTTTGGGTTTTTTTGGTTCTTCTTTCTCTAATTGCTTTAGGTGTAAGCTTAGGTTATTTATTTGAGATGATTCTTGTTTCTTAAGGTAGGATTGTATTGCTATAAACTTCCCTGTTAGAACTGCTTTTGCTGCATCCCACAGGTTTTGGGTCATCGTGTTTTCATTGTTATTTGTCTCTAGGCATTTTTTGATTTCCTCTTTGATTTCTTCACTGATCTCTTGGTTATTAAGTAGTGTATTGTTTAGCCTCCATGTGTTCGTATTTTTTTACAGATTTTTTCCTGTACTTAATATCTAGTCTTATAGTGTTCTGGTCATAAAAGATACCTGATACGATTTCAATTTTCTTAAATTTACTACAGATTGACTTGTGACCCAAGATATAATATATCCTGGAGAATGTTAAATAAGCACTTCAGAAGAATGTGTATTCTGTTGTTTTTGGATGGAATGTTCTATAAATATCAATTAAGTCCATCTTGTTTAATGTATCATTTAAAGCTTGTGTTTCCTTATTTTCAGTTTGGATGATGTGTCCATTGGTGAAAGTGGGGTGTTAAAGTACCCTACTATTATTGTGTTATTGTCGATTTCCTCTTTTACGGCTGTTAGCATTTGCCTTTTGTATTGAGGTGCTGTTATGTTGGATGCATAAATTTTTACAATTGTTATATCTTCTTCTTGGATCAATCCTTTGATCATTATATAGTGTCCTTTGTCTCTTGTAATAGTCTTTTTTTTAAAGTCTATTTTGCCTGATATGAGAATTGTTACTCCAGCTTTGATTTTCATTTGCATGGAGTATCTTTTTCCATCCCCTCACTTTCAGTCTGTATGCATCCCTAGGTCTGAAGTGGGTCTCTTGTAGACAGCATATATACAGATCTTGTTTTTGTATCCAATTAGCCAGTCTATGTCTTTTGGTTGGAGCATTTAATCCATTTACATTTTAGGTAATTATCGATATGTATGTTCCTATTACCATTTTCTTAATTGTTTGGGTTTGTTATTGTAGGTCTTTTCCTTCTCTTCTGTTTCCTGCCTAGAGAAGTTCTTTTAGCATTTGTTGTAAAGCTGGTTTGGTGGTGCTGAACTCGCTTAGCATTTGCTTGTCTGTAAAGATTTTAATTTCTCTGCCAAATCTGAATGAGATCCCCTGCTGGGTAATCTTGGTTGTAGGTTTTTCTCCTTCATCACTTTAAATATGTCCTGACACTCCCTTCTGGCTTGCAGAGTTTCTGCTGAAAGATCAGCTGTTACCCTTAAGGGGATTCCCTGGTGTGTTATTTGTTGTTTTTCCCTTGCTGCTTTTAATATTTTTTCTTTGCATTTAATTTTTGATAGTTGGATTAATATGTGTCTTGGCATGTTTCTCCTTGTATTTATCCTGTATGGAACTCTCTGTGCTTCCTGGACTTGATTAACTATTTCCTTTCTCATATTAGGGAACTTTTCAACTATAATCTCTTCAAATATTTTCTCAGTTCATTTCTTTTTCTCTTCTTCTTCTGGGACCCCTAAAATTCGAATGTTGGTGCGTTTAATGTTGTCCCACAGGTCTCTGACTGTCCTCAATTCTTTTCATCCTTTTTTCTTTAATCTGCTCTGCAGTAGTTATTTCCACTATTTTATCTTCTAGGTCACTTACCTCATCTTCTGCCTCAGTTATTCTGTTATTGATCCCTTCTAGAGAATTTTAAATTTCATTTATCGTGTTGTTCATCACTGTTTGTTTGCTCTTTAGTTCTTCTAGGTCCTTGTTAAACATTTCTTATATGTTCTCCATTCTATTTCCAAGATTTTTGATCATCTTTACTATCACTATTCTGAATTCTTTTTCAGGTAGACTGCCTATTTGCTCTTCATTTGTTAGGTCTGGTTGGTTTTTACCCTGCTCCTTCATCTGCTGTGTGTTTCTCTATTTTGTCATTTTGCTTAACTTACTGTGTTTGGGGTCTCCTTTTTGCAGGCTGCAGGTCTGTAGTTCCCGTTGTTTTTGGTGTCTGTCCCCAGTGGCTAAAGTTGGTTCAGTGGGTTGTGTAGGCTTCCTGGTGGAGGAGACTAGTGCCTGTGTTCTGGTGGATGAGGCTGAATCTTGTCTTTCTGGTGGGCAGGTCCACGTCTGGTGGTGTGTTTTGGGGTGTCTGTGGCCTTATTATGATTTTAGGCAGCCTCTCTGCTAATGGGTGGGGTTGTGTTCCTGTCTTGCTAGTTGTTTGGCATAGGGTGTCCAGCACTCTAGCTTGCTGGTCATTAAGTGAAGCTGGGTCTTCGCACTGAGATGCAGATCTCTGGGAGATTTTTGCCATTTGATATTATGTGGAGCTGGGAGGTCTCTTGTGGACCAATGTCCTGAAGTTGGCTCTCCCGCCTCAGTCGCACAGCCCTGACGCCTGGCTGAGGCACCAAGAGCCTGTCATCCACAAGGCTCAGAATAAAATGGAGAAAAGAAAGAAAAGAAAGGAAAGAAAGAAAAGAAAAGAAAGAAAGAAAGAAAGAAAGAAAGAAGATAAAATAAAGTTATTGAAATAAAAAATTATTTAAAAAAAATTTTTAAGTAATTAAAAAAAAAACAAAAACGCACACACAGATGCCTAGGACAAATGGTAAAAGCAAAGCTATAAAGACAAAAGCATACACATACACACTCACAAAAAGAGAAAAAGGGAGAAATATATATATATCATTGCTCCCAAAGTCCACCTCCTCAATTTGGGATGATTCGTTGCCTATTCAGGTATTCCACAGATGCAGGGTACTTGAAGTGCATTGTGGAGATTTAATCTGCTGCTCCTGAGGCTGCTGGGAGAAATTTCCCTTTCTCTTCTTTGTTCACACAGCTCCTGAGGTTCAGCTTTGGATTTGCACCCGTCTCTTCGTGTAGGTCACCTGAGGGCATCTGTTCTTCACTCAGACAGGACGGGGTTAAAGGAGCAGCTGATTCGGGGGCTCTGGCTCACTCAGGCCAGGGGGATGGAGGGGTACAGAATGCGGAGGGAACCTGCCACGGCAGAGGCCAGAGTGACGATGCACCAGCCTGAGGTATGCAGTGTTCTCCCGGGGAAGTTGTCCCTGGATCACGGAACCCTGGCAGTGGCAGGCTACACAGGCTCCCGGGAGGGACGGTGTGGATAGTGACCTGTGCCTGCACATAGGCTTCTTGGTGGCTGCAGTAGCAGCCTTAGCGTCTCATGCCTGTCTCTGGGGTCCACGCTGTTAGCCGCCTGAGTACAGGTCTTTTAACTCCTTTGGCAGGTTTCTTCCTAGGTATTTTATTTTATTTGTGGTAGTGGTGAATGGAATTCTTTCCTTAATTGTTCTTTCTGATCTTCTGTTGTTAGTGTATAGGAATGTAAGAGGTTTCGGTACGTTGATTTTGTATCCTGCAACTTTACCAAATTCATTGATTAGCTCTGGTAGTCTTCTGGTGGCATCTTTAGGATTTTCTAAGTATAAGTATCATGTCATCCGCAGCGACAGTTTTACTTCTTCTTTTCCGGTTTGTATTCCTTTTATTTCTTTTTCTTCTCTGGTTGCCATGGCTAGGACTTCCAAAATTATGTTGAATAACAGTGGCGAGAGTGGACATCCTTGTCTTGTTCCTGATCTTAGAGAAAATGCTTTCAGTTTTTCACCATTGAGAATGATGTTTGCTGTGGGTTTGTCGTATATGGCCTTTATTAATTTCAGATAGGTTCCCTCTATGCCCACTTTCTGGACAGTTTTTATTCTTAGCATAAATGATGTTGAATTTTGTCAAAAGCGTTTTCTGCATCTATTGAGATGATCATATGGTTTGTATTTTTCAATTTGTTAATATAGTGTATCACATTTATTGATTTGTGTATATTGAAGAAGCCTTGAAACGCTGGGATAAACCCCAATTGATCATATTGTATGATCCTTTTAATGTGCTGTTGGATTCTGTTCGCTAGTATTTTGTTGAGGATTTTTGCGTCTACATTCATCAGTGATATTGGTGTGTAATTTTCTTTTTTTGTAGTATCTTTGTCTGGTTTCGGTATCAGGGTGATGGCGGCCTCATACAATGAGTTTGGGAGTGTTCCTTCCTCTGCAATTTTTTGGAAGAGTTTGAGAAGGATGGGTGTTAGCTCTTCTCTAAATGCTTGAGAGAATTCACTTGTGAAGCCATGTGGTCCTGGACTTTTGTTTGCTGGAAGATTTTTAATCACAGTTTCAATTTCTTTACTTGTGATTGATCTATTCATATTTTCTATTTCTTCCTGGTTCAGTCTTGGAAGGTTATACCTTTCTAAGAAGTTGTCTATTTCTTCCAGGTTGTCCATTTTATTGGCACAGAGTTGCTTGTAGCAGTCTCTTAGGATGCTTTGTATTTCTACGGTGTCCGTTGTAACGTTCCCTTTTTCATTGCTAATTTTATTGATTTGAGTCCTCTCCCTCTTTTTCTTGATGAGTTTGGCTAAAGCTTCATCACTTTTGTTTATCTTCTCAAATAACCAGCTTTTAGTTTTATTGATCTTTGCTAGCATTCCCCCCTTTTTTTTCATTTATTTCTGATTTGAAAATGATTTCTTTCCTTCTACTAACTGGGTTTTGTTTGTTCTTCATTCTGTAGTTCCTTTAGGTGTAAGATTAGATTGTTTATTTGAGATTTTTCTTGTTTCCTGAGATAGGATTGTATTGTTTTTAAACTTCCCTCTTAGAACTGCTTTCACTGCATCCCATAGGTTTTGGATTGTCATGTTTTTGTCGTCATTTGTCTCTAGGTATTTTCTGATTTCCTCTTTGATTTCTTCAGTGATCTCTTATTTAACTTATTGTTTAGCCTCCATCTGTTTGTGTTTTTTAACATTTTTCTCCCTGTAAGTGACTTCTAATCTCATAGCAGTGTGGTCGGAAAAGATGCTTGATATGATTTCAATTTTCTTAAATTTACCAAGGCTTGATTTGTGACCCAAGATGTGACCTAACCTGGAGAATGTTCTGTGTGCACTTGAGAAGAAAGTGTAATCTCCTGTTTTTGAATGGAATGTCCTATAAATATCAATTAACTCTATCTTGTCTATTGTGTCATTTAAAGCTTGTGTTTCCTTATTAATCTTCTGTCTGGATGATCTGCCCATTGGTGTAATGAGGTGTTAAAACCCCTCACTATTACTGTGTTACTGTCGATTTCCTCTTTTATAGCTGTTAGCATTTGCCTTATGTACTGAGGTGCTCCTATGTTGGGTGCATATGTATTTATAATTGTTATATATTCCTGGATTGCTCCCTTAATCATTATATGGTGACCTTCCTTGTCTCTTGCAACATTTTTTATTTTACAGTCTATTTTATCTGATATGAGTATTGCTATCCAGCTTTCCTTTGGTATCCATTTGCATAGAGTATCTTTTTCCATCCCCTCACTTTCAATCTGTTTGTATCTGTAGGTGTGAAGTTGGTCTCTTGTAGACAGCATATATATGGGTCTTGCTTTTGTATCATTTCAGTGAGCCTGTGTCTTTTGGTGGGAGCATTTAATCCATTCACGTTTAAGGTAATTATCGATATGTATGTTCCTATTAACGTTTTTTTAATTGTTTTGCGTTTGTTTCTGTAGGTCGTTTTCTTCTCTTGTGTTTCCCACTTAGAGAAGTTCCTTTAGCATTTGTTGTAGAGCTGGTTTGCTAGTGCTGAATTCTCTTAGCCTTTGCTTGTCTGTAAAGCTTTTGATTTCTCCATCGAAATCAAATGTGATCCTTGCTAGCTAGAGTAATCTTGACTATAGGTTCTTCCATTTCATCATTTTAAATATATCATGCCACTCCCTTCTGGCTTGTAGATTTTCTGCTGAGAAATCAGCTGTTAACCTTATGGGAGTTCCCTTGTATGTTCTATGTCATTTTTCCCTTGCTGCTTTCAATATTTCTTTGTCTTTAATTTTTGTCAGTTTGTTTACTATGTGTCTCGGCGTGTTTCTCCTTGGGTTTATCCTGCCTGGGACTCTCTGCGCTTCCTGGACTTGAGTGGCATTTTCCTATCCCATGTTAGGGAAATTTATGATTATAATCTCTTCAAATATTTTCTCGGGTCCTTTATCTCTCTGTTCTCCTTCTGGGACCCCTATAATGTGAATGTTGGTGCATTTAATGTTGTCCCAGAGGTCTCTTAGTCTGTCTTCATTTCTTTCCATTCTTTTTTCTTTATTCTGTTCCATGGCAGTGAATTCCACCATTCTGTCTTCCAGGTCACTTATCTGTTCTTCAGCCTCAGTTATTCTGCTACTGTTTCCTTCTAGTGTATTTTTCATTTCAGTTATTGTATTGTTCATCTGTTTGTTCTTTAATTCTTCTAGGTGTTTGTTCTTTAATTATTCTAGGTCTTAGTTAAACATTTCTTGGATCATCTCAATCTTTACCTCCATTCGTTTTCCAAGGTCCTGGATCATCTTCACTATCATTATTCTGAATTCTTTTTTTGGAAGGTTCCCTACCTTCACCTCATTTAATTGTTTTTCTGGGGTTTTATCTTCTTCCTTCATCTGATACACAGTCCTCTTGCCTTTTCATTTTGTCTATCATTCTGTGAAGGTGGTTTTTGTTCCACAGGCTGCAGGATTGTAGTTTTTCTTCCTTCTGCTCTCTCTCCAAACCCCACACTCCAGAGGCCCCCCTTTGGCCATGGTGCCTCTCCCCTTCCACAGAGGTCCTAAGCAGAGGCCCTGCCCCATGCTTGAACATCACCCTGCCTAGGCCCTGCCCCGAAGGTCTTTTCTGGCTGCATGTGTCCTGAGCCTAGCCCCCGCCTCCCACTCAAATGTCACCCCTGGCTGTCCTTTTAAAGAGCAAAGAATTTAAAAAACTAGGATCTTTATTTGGTAGCAAGGCTGAACAATTGGTGGGCTTCACTATAAGATGCCAAGGCACCTGGCTACTTCACTGGAGAACACCAGTTAATTTGTGGGTCTTTCTCTTAAGCTGGCCAATTACGCAGAGAAGACACCTCCAATTTCCGGCTTATCAGCATTGTGATAGTTTGAATAGAGGAAGTGGCAAGGGGGAGGGAGATACCATTCAGTACATAAGATTTTTACTTCATCTTACTTCCACCCTCAGCTATGCCTGGTATTGAGATGCCCAAGAACAAAATCTCTCTTGTTTAGCCTAGAGTTTGTAGAGAATAAATCCACAGTTTTCTGATAAGGAGGGAGAGCAGCAGTGTGTTCCTGTTTTAAGGAAAAAGGATCTGCTTCTCAGATTTTTAACCAATCCATTTTAGGCTAACCCAGTGAACCAGGACCCATAGGGGAGTCAATGTTTCCAACTCTTGAGCCTACACGTAAGTCTTCTGTTTTCTTGGCTTCCTTCTCTCACCCCACACCCCAAGGTTTTGGAGTCCTCCATTCTACTATGACAGTTAACAAGGACAGATGCAGGTTTTTTTGGAGCTGAAACTTAAACAACTTGGGGGTCCTCTTCAAGAAAAAGAATAACAAATCAGGAGAGGGGGAAGATGGCGGAAGAGTAAGACGCGGAGATCACCTTCCTCCCCACAGATACATCAGAAATACATCTACACGTGGAACAACTCCTACAGAACACCTACTGAACGCTGGCAGAAGACCTCAGACCTCCCAAAAGACAAGAAACTCCCCACGAACCTGGGTAGGGCAAAAGAATAAACAGAGACAATAGAATAGGGACGGAACCTGCACCAGTTGGAGGGAGCCGTGAAGGAGGAAAGGTTTCCATAAACTAGAAGCCCCTTTGTGGGCAGAGACTGAGGGTGGCGGAGCCAGGGAGCTTCGGAGCCATGGAGGAGAGCGCAGCAACAGGGGTGCAGAGGGCAAAGTGGAGAGATTTCCGCACAGAGGATCGGTGCCGACCAGCAGTCACCAGCCCCAGAGGCTGGTCTGCTCACCTGCTGGGGCGGGCGGGGCTGGGAGCTGAGGCTCAGGCTTCGGTCTGAGCGCGGGGAGAGGACTGGTGGTGTGAATACAGCCTAAAGGGGTTAGTGCACCAAGACTAGCCAGGAAGGAGTCCAGGAAAAGTCTGGACCTGCCGAAGAGGCAAGAGACTTTTTCTTCCCTCTTTGTTTCCTGGTGCGCGAGGAGAGGGGATTAAGAGCGCTGCTTAAAGGAGCTCCAGAGATGGGCTCCAGCCGTGGCTATCAGCGCTGACCCCAGAGACAGGCATGAGACGCTAAGGCTGCTGCTGCCGCCACCAAGAAGTACAAGGACAGGTCACTCTCCACACCTCCCTTCCGGGGAGCCTGTGCAGCCCACTACTGCCACGGTCCAGGGATCCAGGGATCCAGGGACAACTTCCCCAGGAAATGCACGGCACGCCTCAGACTGGAGCAACGTCGTGCCGGCCACTGTCGCCGCAGGCTCGCCCCACACTCCGTACCCCTCCCCCCCCCCGGGCTGACTGAGCCAGAGGCCCCCGAATCAGCGGCTCCATTAACCCTCTCCTGTATGAGTGAAGAACAGACACCCTCCGGCGACCTACACGCAGAGGCGGGGCCAAACCCAAAGCTGAACCCCGGGAGCTGTGCGAACAAAGAAGAGAAAGGGAAATCTCTCCCAGCAGCCTCAGGAGCAGCGGATTAAATCTCCACAATCAACTTGATGAACCCTGCATCTGTGAAATACCTGAATAGACAAGGAATCATCCCAAATTGAGGAGGTGGACATTGAGAGCAAGATTTATGATTTTTTCCCCTTGTTCAATTTTTGTGAGTGTGTATGTGTAGGCTTCTGTGTGAGATTTTGTCTGTATAGCTTTGCTCTCACCATCTGTCCTAGGGTTCTATCTGTCCGTGTTTGTTATCTTTTTTACTTTTTAAATAATTTTTTTCTTAATAATAATTTTTTTATTTTAATAACTTTATTTTATTTTACCTTACTTTATGTTATTTTCTTTTATCCCCTTCCTCCCTCCCTTCCTTCCTTCCTCCCTCCCTCCCTCCCTTCTTTCCTTTTCCTCCTTTTCTTCCTTTTTTTCTACTTTTTCTCCCTTTTATTCTGAGCCATGTGGATGAAAGGCTCTTGGTGCTGCAGCCTGGAGTCAATGCTGTGCCTCTGAGGTGGGAGAGCCAACTTCAGGACACTGATCCACAAGAGACCTCCCAGCTCCACATAATATCAAATGGCAAAAATCTACCAGAGATCTGCATCTCAGTGCGAAGACCCAGCTTCACTTAATGACCAGCAAGCTAGAGTGCTGGACACCCTATGCCAAACAACTAGCAAGACAGGAACACAACCCTACCCATTAGCAGAGAGGCTGTCTAAAATCATAATAAGGCCACAGACACCCCAAAACACACCACCAGACGTGGACCTGCCCACCAGAAAGACAAGATCCAGCCTCATCCACCAGAACACAGGCACTAGTCCCCTCCACCAGGAAACCTACACAACCCACTGAACCAACTTTAGCCACTGGGGACAGACACCAAAAACAACGGGACTCCGAACCTGCAGCCTGCAAAAAGAGACCCCAAACACAGTAAGATAAGCAAAATGAGAAGATAGAAAAACACACAGCTGATGAAGGAGCAAGATAAAAACCCACCAGACCTAACAAATGAAGAGGAAATAGGCAGTCTTCCTGAAAAAGAATTCAGAATAATGATAGTAAACATGATCCAAAATCTTGGAAACAGAATACAGAAAATGCAAGAAACATTTAAAAAGGACCTAGAAGAACTAAAGACGAAACAAGCAATGATGAACAACACAATAAATGAAATTAAAAATTCTCTAGGGCTTCCCTGGTGGCGCAGTGGTTGACAGTCCACCTGGCGATGCAGGGGACGTGGGTTTGTATCCCGGTCCGGGAGGATCCCACATGCTGTGGAACGGCTGGGCCCGTGAGCCATGGCCGCTGGGCCTGCGCGTCCAGAGCCTGTGCTCTGCAGTGGGAAAAGCCACAGCAGTGAGAGGCCCGCACACCGCAAAAAAAACAAAACAAAAAGAAAACTCTAGAAGGGATCAATAGCAGAATAACTGAGGCAGAAGAACGGATAAGTGACCTGGACGATAAAACAGTGGAAATAACTACTGCAGAGTAGATTAAAAAAAAAAAGAATAAAAGGAACTGAGGACAGTCTCAGAGACCTCTGGGACAACATTAAACGCACCAACATTCGAATTTTAGGGGTTCCAGAAGAAGAAGAGAAAAAAAAAAGGGACTGAGAAAATATTTCAAGAGATGATAGTTGAAAACTTCCCTAATATGGGAAAGGAAATAGTTAATCAAGTCCAGGAAGCACATAGAGTCCCATACAGGATAAATCCAAGGAGAAACATGCCAAGACACATATTAATCAAACTGTCAAAGGTTATATACAAAGAAAACATATTAAAAGCAGCAAGGGAAAAATAACACACAAGGGAATGCCCATAAGGTTAACAGCTGATCTTTCAACAGAAACTCTGCAAGCCAGAAGGGAGTGGCAGGACATATTTAAAGTGATGAAGGAGTAAAACCTACAACCAAGATTACTCTACCCAGCAAAGATCTCATTCAGATTTGATGGAGATATTAAAACCTTTACAGACAAGCAAAAGCTGAGAGAGTTCAGCACCACCAAACCAGCTTTAAAACAAATGCTAAAGGATCTTCTCTAGGCAAGAAACACAAGAGAAGGAAAAGACCTACAATAACAAACCCAAAACAATTAAGAAAATGAGAATAGGGATGTACATATCTATAATTACCTTAAATGTAAATGGATTAAATGCTCCCACCAAAAGACACAGACGGGCTGAATGGATACAAAAACAAGACCCATATATATGCTGTATACAAGAGACCGACTTCAGACCTAGAGACACATACAGACTGAAAGTGAGGGGATGGAAAAAGATATTCCATGCAAATTGAAACCAAAAGAATGCCAGAGTAGCAATACACATATCAGACAAAATAGACTTTAAAATAAAGACTATGAGAAGAGACAAAGAAGGACACTAAATAATACTCAAGGGATCGATCGAAGAAGACATAACAATTGTAAATATTTATGCACCCAACATAGAAGCACCTCAATACATAAGACAAATACTAACAGCCATAAAAGGGGAAACTGGGGCTTCCCTGGTGGCGCAGTGGTTCAGAGTCTGCCTGCCGATGCAGGGGACACAGGTTCGTGCCCCGGTCCCGGAAGATCCCACATGACGCGGAGCGGCTAGGCCCGTGAGCCATGGCCGCTGAGCCTGCGTGTCCAGAGCCTGTGCTTCGCAACAGGAGAGGCCACAACAGTGAGAGGCCCGCATATGGAAAAAAAAAAAAAAAAATCTTCCAACAAACAGACGCCCAGGACCAGATGTCTTCACAGGCGAATTCTTTCAAACATTTAGAGAGGAGCTAACACCTATCCTTCTCAAACTCTTCCAAAATATAGCAGAGGGAGGAACACTCTCAATCTCATTCTACATGGCCACCATCACCCTGATACCAAAACCAGACAAGGATGTCACAAAGGAAAACTAGAGGTCAATATCTCTGATGAACATAGATGCAAAAATCCTCAAAAAATACTAGCAAACAGAATCCAACAGCACATTAAATGGATCATACACCACGATCAAGTGGGGTTTATTCCAGGAATGCAAGGATTCTTCAATATACGCAAATCAATCAATGTGAGATACCATGTTAACAAATTGCAGGAGAAACACCATATGGTCTTCCTCAATAGATGCAGAGAAAGCTTTCGACAAAATTCAACACCCATTTATGATAAAAACCCTGCAGAAAGTAGGCATAGAGGGAACTTTCCTCAACATAATAGAGGCTATATATGACAAACCCACAGCCAACATAGTCCTCAATGGTGAAAAACTGAAACCATTTCCACTAAGATCAGGAACAAGGCAAGGTTGCCCACTCTCACTACTCTTATTCAAAGTAGTTTTGGAAGTTTTAGCCACAGCAAAAAGAGAAGAAAAGGAAATAAAAGGAATCCAAATCGGAAAAGAAGAAGTAAAGCTGTCACTGTTTGCAGATGACATGATACTATACATAGAGAATCCTAAAGATGCTACCAGAAAACTACTAGAGCTAATCAATGAATTCAGTAAAGTAGCAGGATACAAAATTAATGCACAGAAATCTCTTGCATTCCTATACACTAATGATGAAAAATCTGAAAGTGAAATCAAGAAAACACTGCTATTTACCATTGCAACAAATAGAATAAAATATCTAGGAATAAACCTATCTAAGGAGACAAAAGACCTGTATGCAGAAAATTATAAGACACTGATGAAAGAAATTAAAGATGATACAAATAGATGGAGAGATATACTATATCCTTTGATTGGAAGAATCAACATTGTGAAAATGACTCTACTACCCAAAGCAATCTACAGATTCAATGCAATCCCTATCAAACTACCACGGGCATTTTTCACAGAACTAGAACAAAAAATTTCACAACTTGTATGGAAACACAAAAGACCCCGAATAGCCAAAGCAATTTTGAGAACGAAAAAAGGAGCTGGAGGAATTCAGGCTCCCTGACTTCAGACTATACTACAAAGCTACAGTAATCAAGACAGTATGGTACAGGCACAAAAACAGAAAGATAGATCAGTGGAACAGGATAGAAAGCCCAGAGATAAACCCACACACATATGGTCTCCTATTTTTGATAAAGGAGGCAGGAATATACAGTGGAGAAAGGACAGCCTCTTCAATAAGTGGTGCTGGGAAAACTGGATAGGTACATGTAAAAGTATGAGATTAGATCAGTCCCTAACACCATACACAAAAATAAGCTCAAAATGGATTAAAGACCTAAATGTACAGCCAGAAACTATCAAACTCTTAGAGGAAAACATAGGCAGAACACTCTATGACATAAATCACAGCAAGATCCTTTTTGACCCATCTCCTAGAGAAATGGAAATAAAAACAAAAATACACAAATGGGACCTAATGAAACTTCAAAGCTTTTGCACAGCAAAGGAAACCATAAACAAGACCAAAAGACAACCCTCAGAATGGGAGAAAATATTTGCAAATGAAGCAACTGACAAAGGATTCATCTCCAAAATTTATAAGCAGCTCATGCAGCTCAATAACAAAAAAACAAACAACCCAATCCAAAAATGGGCAGAAGAGCTAAATAGACATTTCTCCGAAGAACATATACAGACTGCCAACAAACACATGAAAGAATGCTCAACATCATTAATCATTAGAGAAATGCAAATCAGAACTACAATGAGATATCATCTCACACCAGTCAGAATGGCCATCATCAAAAAGTCTAGAAACAACAATGCTGGAGAGGGTGTGGAGAAAAGGAAACACTCTTGCACTGCTGGTGGAAATGTGAATTGGTACAGCCACTATGGAGAACAGTATGGAGGTTCCTTAAGAACTACAAATAGAACTACCATATGACCCAGCAATCCCACTATTGGGCATATACCCTCAGAAAACCATAATTCAAAAAGAGTCATGTACCAAAATGTTCATTGCAGCTCTATTTACAATAGCCCAGAGATGGAAACAACCTAAGTGTCCATCATCGGATGAATGGGTACACAAGATGTGGCACATATATAGAATGGAATATTACTCAGCCATAAAAAGAAATGAAATTGAGCTATTTGTAATGAGGTGGATGGACCTAGAGTCTGTCATACAGAATGAACTAAGTCCGAAAGGCAAAGACAAATACCGTATGCTAACCCATATATATGGAATTAAAAAAAAAAAGTCATGAAGGACCTAGGGGTAAGACAGGAATAAAGACAGAGACCTACTAGAGAATGGACTTGAGGATATGGGGAGGGGGAAGGGTATTCTGTGACAAAGTGAGAGAGTGCCATGGACATATATACACTACCAAACGTAAAACAGATAGCTAGTGGGAAGCAGCCACATAGCACAGGTAGATCAGCTCGGTGCTTTGTGACCACCTAGAGGGGTGGGATAGGGAGGGTGGGAGGGTGGCAGACACAAGAGGGAAGAAATATGGGAACATATGTACATGTTTAACTGTTTCACTTTGTTATAAAGCAGAAACTAACACACCATTTTAAAGCAATTATACTCCAATAAATATGTATTAAAAAAAAGAATAACAAATCAGGCATTTTTTAAAATCACAAGTTAATACTACCACGGCTAACACAAACTATACACAGAAACACTGCAAATCACAATTATAGCACCAAACCCAGACTAAATGTATCCCCAACTCAACGTTTTCTTAGTATAATCCCAAAATGCCTGCAGCCACTACAAACCCACCCAAAAGAGAGCAAGTTAGAGTGGAAAGAAAAAGTAATCTAAATTAACAGCCAATTGACAAATAACACTAAATATTTTCTGGAAGAATGTACATAAAACATTATCCCAGAAAATTCTGAGAAAGTATAGTAATGAAAGGACATAAATCCAACCATAGATTAAAATGTACTATGAAACTGTCATGATTAAAACAGTTTGGTACTATTTTACATACTGGAGTTAATTTATGAGAAATTACATTGAGGCAACTAGCTAATGCTTTGGAAGAAAAGAAAAAAACCTTAATAGCCCCTAATTCCTTATATAATCAATATAAATAAATAAATAAATAAAATAAATTAACGGCAAATTATTAAAATATCTTACTTGCAAATTGCATAAAAATTGTAACTAACTATGAGAAGACACTACTAGGTTCCTTCCCCAGAGTTTGGTAAAGGCTTGGCTAGTGAGCAGTACTGAAATTTAAGCTTCATTAGCTTAACAGACAAAATCTGCATAATCCATCTGCTTTTCACTTTCCAACATTTTGTTGAAACCATCAGACTGCTGTTACCTCCTCCCTATTCCTCATTCTTCTGGCATTATACTTGTTTTATGCCTGTACTGTTATTTTAGTGACGTTTCCTAAGGAGAAAGAAGTAGACTCATCTTTACTTCATGTTTAACTACAACTCTTCATTTTATACTCAACCTTTTGGCATCAATTCCACTTAAATCAATAATATGTAGTTTATATCATTAAACTACTGACTTAATTTCATTATAGCTATTGCTTACATCTTGTTTTTTTAAAGTATAACAGATATCACAAATGTAAAAGCAGTTAAGGCCTAAGAAGATGAACAGAAAGAACAGAATAGTAGCTGGAAAAAGGTAACTTACTGATCTATATATAACATTAGGAGTAATCAAGTTTCCAAATTTATATTGTGACCCCTCTTGAACCAAAAGTAATTACAAGGTAAAAATAAAAAACATTTTCAACCATAAGCTTAGTGGGAAAACAGTACTTAGTTAAGGCAGTGTGCTCACTTCATCATACGCTAGATTTGATTAAACAAGTTCTGACATGTAAATTAACTTTTCTGGAGTTCAATACCTTTGACTTGAATTCCAAGCTTTTTGAGGGCCTCTTCAACAGACTGACTTTCTCGTTTTCTCATAAAGCCATTATCAATGTGCACAGCAATGACTTGCTCTTGGTTCAAAGCACGATTCAACAAAGCTGTACAAACTGTTGAGTCTACTCCACCACTGAGCAAAACCTACAGGGTGAAATGAAAAGTCAAACTGAGTAGAATAAGGAAAAAGAAGCTAAGTTATCAGCTTAAATCACTACCTAAAAACACTGTTTGGGGAATTCCCTGGCGGTACAGTGGTAAGGACTCCATGCTTACTGCCAAGGACCCAGGTTCAATCCCTGGTCGGGGAACTAAAATTCCACAAGCTGTGCAGCACAGCCAAAAAAAACAAAACAAAAACACAAAAACACTGCCTGTACGAAAGGTATGTATGGTAACTGAAAGAACACACTGAAACAGTGCAACTCAAAAGCACATGATCACCCAGTCAAAATTTAAGGGCTATGCTGAGTAAGCTAACTCTGAGTTCTAATATCACTGACATAAATTTATAGACTTTCAAATATAAATTGCTTACCAAAACTTTTGATGTGCCGACTCTCTCTTTGATCTCTCGAATGCATTCAAGTTCTCTGTTCTGCACAGTGAAGGTCCCACTGCACCCAGCTATGTCGAAGAGGAAATTTTTCAGTATTACTTTCCCATTTTCTGTAAGGCCAACTTCAGGGTGGAACTGGGCTCCATATAATTTTTTAGATTCATTTGCTATACCTTTATAGGGAAAATAATCATAAATTAAAATTTTTTCCTATTGAACAGACTCAACCAGAACCCACAGTAATTCCTCACAATTTGTTCCTCCATAAACGTGGAAACTGATACAAATTAGTGGATTTTTAGCTATGGGGGAAAAAAATACAAATAAAAACTACATTGCCATGGTACAGCTTTATAAAGGTCTTTCCTTATACAGCAATTAATGAACTACATGACCTTGAAATAAGTCCTACAGAGATAATTCACAGTACCCTCAGTTCTCTACCTAGGTTACTGCAATTGTCTTATCTATTTAATGCAGTGATAACTCGATTTTAGATCTCAGTCCCATATGCCTTCACATGCAATGTGCAGGTACCAATTTTCTATATTAGAAAATCCTCATACATTAAACCTATCAGAATATTCTAAATGTTTCTTTCTTGGGTACTATTAACCAAATATAACTTCATTGACTTGATTATGTGTTTCTGACACTTTATCATCTATAAAGCAGCAGATATTAGACTAAATGTTTTACATAGACATGTACTACCCCATATCTATGGCTCTGAGATATTATTCCAGGGTTTCAACATCTGATAATCAGTGTTATATACCACATTAACAAAATGAGGGATAAAAATAATATGGTCATCTCAATAGATACAGAAAAAGCAAAAGATAAAATTCAACATCATACATGATAAAAACTCTCAACAAACTGGTAGAGAAGGAACGTACCTCAACATAATAAAGGCCACATACAACAAGTCCACAATTAACATACTCAGTGGTGAAAAGCTTTTCCTCTAAGATCAGGAACAAAACAAGAATTCAACAAAGTATTGGACATCCTAGCCAGACCAGTCAGGCTAGAAAAAAGAAATAAAATCATCCAAATTGAAAACGAAGAAGTAAAACTGTCTCTATTTGCAGATGCCACAACACTGTCTCTAGGAAACCCTAGAGATTCTAACAAAATGCTGTTAGAACTAATAAATTATTTCAGCAAGCTTGCAGAAAAGAAAACCAACCTACAGAAATCAATTGTGTGTGTACTAACAACAAACTGTCAGCAGGAAAAATTAAGAAAACATTGCCATCAACAAAAAGAATAAAACACTTAGGAATAAATTTAACCAAAAAGGTCAAAGATCTGTACACTGAACATTGTAAGACCTTGATGAAAGAAACTGAGGAAGGAACAAATAAAAAGATATTCCATGTTCATGGATTAGAAGAATTACTACTATTAAAATGTCAATTCTCACCAAAGTAATCTACAGATTCAATTCAATCTGTATCAAAAGTGGCAAAGTATAAAATTGGTGACCTAGGGACTGGGGGACGAGGGGAATAGGGAGAGGTTGGTTAAAGAGTACAAATTCTTGGGTTTAAGATGAATAAGGTCTGAGGATCTAATGTATAATATGGTGACTATAGCTGATAGCAAATTTCAGTGATCCAATACAGTGTTAAGAGAGTAGAAATTAAATGTTCTCACCAAAAAAAAGTAAATACAGTTGGCCCTTGAACAATGCAAGGCTTAGGGTTACCTACCCTTTGTGCAATCAAAAATCTGCATATAACTTTACAGTCAGCCCTCTGGATCTGCAATTCCACATCCACAGTTTCAACCAACCACACATCACATAGTACTGAAGGAAATATTTAGCAAAAAAAAATCCACGTATTAAGTTGACCCACACAGTTCAAAACCGTGTTTTTCAAGGATCAACTGTATGTGAGCCGATGGATGGGTTAATTAACTCAGAGGGGAAAAAAACCTTTCACAATGTATATCAAATCATCACATTGTACCCTTTAAATATTTTACAGTTTTGTCAAATATACCTCAATAAAGCTGGAAAACTTAAATTTTAAAAAAAGTTGGGAGAAAAAAACCCACCAACCTAAAATTCTGTATCCTGAGAAACTACCCTTCAAAAATGCAAGAAAAATAAAAAACTTGCTCAAATGATCAAAAATTGAGGCCATTTGTTGCCAGGAGGCTACCTTGCAAGAAATATTAAAAGAAGTTCTTTAGGAAGATTGGTTCAAGATTGTGGAGCAGGGCTTCCCTGGTGGCGCAGTGCTTGAGAGTCCGCCTGCCGATGCAGGGGACGTGGGTTCGTGCCCTGGTCCGGGAAGACCCCACATGCCGTGGAGTAGCTGGCCCCGTGAGCCATAGCTGCTGAGCCTGCGCGTCCAGAGCCTGTGCTCCGCAACGGGAGAGGTCACAACAGTGAGAGGCCCGTGTACCACAAAAACAAAACAAAACAAAACAAACAAACAAAAAAGATGGTGGAGCAGAAGGATGTGCACTCACTCCCTCTTGCAAGAGCACTGGAATCACAACTAACTGCTGAACAATAATTGAAAGGAAGACACTGGAACTCATCAAATAAGATACCCCACATCCAAAGGAAAAGGAGAAGCCACAATGAGATGGTAGGAGGAGCGCAATCACAATTAAATCAAATCCCATAACTGCAAGGTGGGTGACTCACAAACTGGAGGACAATTACACCACAGAAGTCCACCCACTGGAGTGAAGGTTCTGAGCCCCACGTCAGGCTTCCCAACCTGGGGGTATGGCAATGGGAGGGGGAATTCCTAGAGAATCAGACTTTGAAGGCTAGCGTGATTTGACTGCAGGACTTTGACAGGACTGGAAGAAACAAGAGACTCCACTCTTGGAGGGCACACACTAAGTAGTGTGCACGTCGGGACCCAGGGGAAGGAGCAGTGACCCACAGGAGACTGAACCAGACCTACCTACTAGTGCTGGAAGGTCTCCTGCAGAGGTGGGGGGTGGCTGTGGCTCACCATAGGCACAAGGACACTGACAACAGAAGCTCTGGGAAGTATTCCTTGGCTTGAGCCCTCCCAGAGTCTGCCATTAGCCCCACCAAAGAGCCAGGTAGGCTCCAGTGCTCGGTCAGCTCAGGCCAAAAAACCAACAGGGAGGGAACTCAGCCCCACTCATCAGCAGACAAGCAGATTACAGTTTTACTGAGCTATGCCCAACAGAGCAATACAGAGCTCTACCCATCACCAGTGCATCCCATCAGGAAGCTTGCACAAGACACTTAGACAGCCTCATCCACCAAAGGGCAGACAGCAGAAGCAAGAAGATCTACAATTCTGCAGCCTGTGGAAGGAAAACCACATTCACAGAAAGATAGATTGGATGAAAAGGCAAATGACTTTGTACCAGATGAAGGAACATAAAACGCCAGAAAAACAACTAAATGGAGACAGGCAACCTTCCAGAAGAGGAATTCAGAATAATGATAGTGAAGATGATCCAGGACCTCGGAAAATGAATGGAGGCAAAGATCGAGAAGATCCAAAAATGTTTAACTAAGACCTAGAAGAATTAAAGAACAAACACCTAGAAGAATTAAAGAACAAAGAAACAGATATGAACAATACAATAACTGAAATGAAAGATACACAAGAAGGAAACAACAGCAGAATAACTGAGGTCAAAGCATGGATAAGTGACCTGGAAGAGAGAATGGTGGCATTCACTGCCGTAGAACAGAATAAAGAAAAAAGAATGAAAAGAAATGAAGACAGCCTAAGAGACCTCTGGAACAACATTAAGCACAACAACATTTGCATTACAGGGGTCCCAGAAGGAGAACAGAGAGAGAAAGGACCCAAGAAAATATTTGAAGAGATTATACTTGAAAACTTCCCTAACATGGGAAAGGAAATAGCCATCCAAATCCAGGAAGAGCACAGAGTCCCAGGTAGGAAAAATCCAAGGAGAAACAAGCCAAGACACATAATCAATTTGAGAAAAATTAAAGACAAAGAAAAATTATTGAAAGCAACAAGGGAAAAACAACAAAGAACATACAAGGGAACTCCCATAAGGTTAAGAGCTGATTTCTCAGCAGAAACTCTACAAGCCAGAAGGGAGTGGCAGGACATGTTTAAAGTGATGAAAGGGAAGAACCTACAATCAAGATTACTCTAGCCAGCAAGGATCTCATTCAGATTCGACAGAAAAATCAAAAGCTTTACAGACAAGCAAAAGCTAATAGAATTCAGCACCACCAAAGCAGCTCTACAACAAATGCTAAAGGAACTTTCTCTAAGTGGGAAACATAAGAGAAGAAAAGGACCTACAAAAGCAAACCCAAAACAATTAAGAAAATGTTAATAGGAACATATCGATAATTACCTTAAATGTGAATGGATTAAATGCTCCAACCAAAAGACACAGGCTCGCTGAATGGATACAAGAGCAAGACCCATATATATACTGTCTACAAGAGACTCACATCAGACCTACAGACACATACAGACTGAAAGTGAGGGGATGGAAAAAGATATTCCATGCAAATGGAAATAAAAAGAAAGCTGGAGCAGAAATTCTCATATCAGACAAAAGACTTTAAAATAAAGACTATTACAAGAGACAAGGAAGGATGATCAAGGGGGGATCAATCCAAGAAGAAAATATAACCATTATAAATCTATAGGCACCCAACATAGTAGCACCCCAATACGTAAGGTAACTGCTAACAGCTATAAAAGAAGAAATCCACAGTAACACAATAGTGGGGGACTTTAACAACTCACTTACATGAATAGACATATCATCGAGACAGAAAATTAACAAGGAAACACAAGCTTTAAATGACACAATAGACAAGATAGAGTTAATTGATATTTATAGGACATTCTATCCAAAAACAGCAGATTACACTTTCTTCTCATTTGCACATGGAACATTCTCCAGGATATATCACATCTTGGGTCACAAATCGAGCCTTGGTAAATTTAAGAAAATTGAAATCATATCAACATCTTTTCCAAGCACAATGCTATGAGAGTAGAAATGAATTACAGGGGAAAAAAAAAACACAAACATGTGGAGACTAAACAATAAGTTACTAAATAACCAAGAGATCACTTAAGAAATCAAAGAGGAAATACAAAAATACCTAGAGACAAGTGACAACGAAAACACAATGATCCAAAACCTATGGGATGCAGCAAAAGCAGTGCTAAGAGGGAAGTTTATACCAATACAATCCTATCTCAAGAAACAAGAAAAATCTCAAATAAGCAATCTAACCTTACACCTAAAGGAACTAGAGAAAGAAGAACAAACGAAACACAAAGTTCGTAGAAGGAAAGAAATCATAAAGATCAGAGTATAAATAAATGAAATAGAAACAAAGAAAACAATAGCAAGATCAGTAAAACTAAAAGCTGGTTTTTTAAGAAGATAAACAAAGTTGATAAACCATTGGCCAGACTCATCAAGAAAAAGAAGGAGAGGACTCAAATCAATAAAATTAGAAATGAAAATGGAGAAGTTACAACAGTCACCGCAGAAATACAAAGCATCCTAAAAGTCTACTACAAGCAATTCCATACCAATAAAATGGACAACCTGAAAGAAATGGATATAACCTTCCAAGACTGAACCAGGAAGAAATAGAAAATATGAACAGACCAATCACAAGTAATGAAATTGAAACTGTGATTAAAAATCTTCCAGCAAAGAAGAGTCCAGGTCCAGATGGCTTCACAGGCGAATCCTACCAAACATTTAGAGAAGAGCTAACACCCATTCTTCTCAAAGTCTTCCAAAAACCTGCAGAGGAAGGAACAATCCCAAACTCATTCTATGAGGCCACCATCACCCTAATACCAAAACCAGACAAAGATACTACAAAAAAAGAAAATTACAGACCAATATCAATGATGAATACTGATGCAAAAATCCTCAACAAAATACTAGCAAACAGAATCCAACAACACATTAAAAGGATAATACACCCATGATCAAGTGGGATTTATCCCAGGGATGCAAGGATTCTTCAATATATGCATATCAATCAATGTGATACACCATATTAACAAACTGAAGAATAAAAATCATATGATCATTTCAATAGATGCAGAAAAAGCTTTTGACAAAATTCAACACCCATATATGATAAAAACTATCCAGAAAGTGGGCATAGAGGGAACCTACCTCAACATAATAAAAGCCATATATGACAAACCCACAGCAAACATCATTCTCAATGGTGAAAAAATGAAAGCATTTCCTCTAAGATCAGGAACACGAGAAGGATATCCACTCTCGCCACTATTATTCAACATAGTTTTGGAAGTCCTAGCCATGGCAATCAGAGAAGAAAAAGAAATAAAAGGAATACAAATTGGAAAAGAAGAAGTAAAACTGCCACTGTTTGCAAATAACACACTATACATAGAGAATCCTAGAGATGACAGCAGAAAACTAGTAGAGCTAATGAATGAATCTGGTAAACTTGCAGGATGCAAAATTAATGCACAGAGATCTCTTGCATTCCTATAAACTAACAACAAAAGATCAGAAAGAGAAATTAAGGAAACAATCCCATTCACCACTGCAACAAAAAGAATAAAATACCTAGGAATAACCCTGCCTAAGGAGTTAAGAGACCTGTACTCTGAAAACTATAAGACACTGATGAAAGAAATCAAAGATGACACAAACACATGCAGAGATATACCATGTTCTTGGTATGGAAGAATCAGTATTGTGAAAAGGACTGTACTACCCAAGGCAATCTACAGGTCAATGCAATTCCTATCAAATTACCAGTGGCATTTTTTACAGAACTAGAACAATAAAACTTAAAATTCGGAGACACAAAAGACCCCGAATAGCCAAAGCAGTCTTGAGGGAAAAAAACGGAGCTGGAGAATCACAATCCCTGACTTCAGACTATACTACAAAGCTACAGTAATCAAGACAATATGGTACTGGCACAAAAACAGAAATATAGATCAATGGAACAGGACAGAAAACCCAGGGATAAACCCACGCATATATGGTCACCTTATCTTTGATAAAGGAGGCAAGAATATACAATGGAGAAAAGACAGCCTCTTCAATAAGTGGTGCTGGGAAAACAGGACAGCTACATGTAAAAGAATGTAATTAGGGCTTCCCTGGTGGCGCAGTGGTTGAGAGTCTGCCTGCCGATGCAGGGGACATAGGTTCGTGCCCCGGTCCAGGAAGATCCCACATACCGCAGAGCGGCTAGGCCTGTGAGCCATGGCCGCTGAGCCTGTGCGTCCGGAGCCTTTGCTCCACAATGGGAGAGGCCACAACAGTGAGAGGCCCGCATATCAGGAAAAAGAAAAAAAAAAAAAAATGAAATTAGAATACTCCCTAACTCCATACACAAAAATAAACTCAAAATGGATTAGAGGCCTAAATGTAAGATGGGACACTATAAAACTCGTAGAGGAAAACATAAGAACACTGTTTGACATAAATCACAGCAATGACTTTTTTGACCCACCTCCTAGAGTAATGGAAATAAAAATAAACAAATGGGACCTAATGAAACTTAAAAGCTTTTGCACAACAAAGGAAACTATAAACAAGACAAAAAGACAATCTTCAGAATGGGAGAAAATATTTGCAAATGAATCAACAGACAAAGGATTAATCTCCAAAATATATAAACAGCTCATGCAGCTCAATAGTAAAAAAAAAACAAACAACCCAATTAAAAAATGGGCAGAAGACCTAAATAGACATTTCTCCAAAGAAGACATGCAGATGGCCAAGAGGCTCATGAAAAGCTGCTCAACACCACTAATTATTAGAGAAATGCAAATCAAAACTACAATGAGATATCACCTCACACCAGTTAGAATGGGCATCATCAGAAAATTTACAAACAGCAAATGGTGGAGAGGGTGTGGAGATAAGGGATCCCTCTTGCACTGTTGGTGGGAATGTAAACTGATACAGCCACTATGGAGAACAGTATGGAGGTTCCTTAAAAAACTAAAAATAGAACTACTGTATGACCCAGCAATCCCACTACTGGTCACATACCCAGAGAAAACCATAATTCAAAAAGACACATGCACCCCAATGTTCATTGCAGCACTCTTTACAATAGCCAGGTCATGGAAGCAACCTAAATACCTATCGACAGACAAATGGATAAAGAAGATGTGGTACATATATACAATGGAACACTCAGCCATAAAAAGGAATGAAATTGGGTCGTTTGTAGAGATGTGGATGGATGTAGAGACTGTCATACAGAGTGAAGTCAGAAAGAGAAAAACAAGTATTGTATAATAATGCATATATGTGCAACCTAGAAAAATGGTACCAAGGAATTGGTTTGCATGGCGGAAATAAAGACACAGATGTGGGCTTCCCTGGTGGCGCAGTGGTTGGGAGTCCGCCTGCCGCTGCAGGGGACGTGGGTTCGTGCCCCAGTCCGGGAGGGTCCCATGTGCTGCGGAGCAGCTGGGCCCGTGAGCCGTGGCTGCTGGGCCTGCGTGTCCGGAGCCTGTGCTCTGTGGCAGTGAGAGGCCTGCGTACCGCAAAAAAACAAAACAAACAAACAAAAAAAACATTAAAAAAGACACAGATGTAGAGAACCAACGTATTGACACCAAGGGGGGAAAATGGTGGTGGGGGGGATGAATTGGGAGATTGCGATTGACATGTATACACTAATATGCATAAAACAGATAACTAATAAGAGCCTGCTGTATAAAAAAAACAAAATAAAATTCAAAAACAAAGTTCTTTAGAGAGAAGGAAAATGATAAAGATCAGAAACTTGGATCTACATAAAAAAGAGCATCAGAGCAGGAGTAAAGGTAAAATTAAAATTTTCTTCTTCCTAATTGACGTAATAGATAACTGTATTCAGAATAATAGCAACAGTGATACAATTATGTATGCTTATAGATAGATATGCTTATTCATGCTTACTTATAAGTGAAATGAACTGACAGCAATGTACAAGGGATGAGAGGAAAGAATTAGGTTTATTTTGTTATTATAAGGTACACTACTTGTGAAGTGGTACAGTGTTATTTCAAAGAGAATTTGGGTTAGTTGTAAAGTATATTGTAAAATCTAGGGCAACTTTTTCTTAAAAAAGTAAAAAAAAGAAACAGAACTGATACGCAGAAAAGAGAAAATGGGATCACATAAAATGCTCAATTAAAACCACAAAAGGCAGAAAAAGAACAGAAGATAAAAATATGAACAAAGAACAAGGACAACAAATAAACAGTAACAGATATGGTAGATATTAATCCAATACTATCAATAATCACTTTAAACTCCAATAGTCTAAATGCATCAATTAAAAGACAGAGGTTGTCATAGTGGATCAAGAAGAAAACCTAACTATGTATGTTGTCTACAAGAAATCCACTTTAAAAACACAGATCAAAAGTAAATGGATGGAGAATGATATATCATGATAACACTAATTATAAGATAGCATGAGTAGATACATTAATGTCAAACAGAGCAGACTTCAGCCAAGAAAAGTTATCAGGGTTAAAGAGGAGCATATATATAATGATAAAGGGGTTCATTCCTAAAGAAGACATAATAATCCTTAATGCGTATGCACCTAACAGGAAAGCATCAAAATAGATGAGGCAAAAACTGATATAATTATAGTGAGAAATACACGAATCAACTACTGTAGTTAAGATACTTCAACATCCTTCTGTCAGAAATAGAGCCAATTACTGTAATCCATCACATCAATAGGCTAAAGAAGAAAAATTACATGATCATATCAATAGATGCAGAAAAAGCATATGAAATATATCCAAATGCCCATTCATGATTAAAACTCTCAGGAGACTAGAAATAGAGGAGGACATCAATTTGATAAAGACTATCTTCTACAGCCTACAGCTAAGATCATACCTAACCATGAGAAACTCAAAACTTTCCCACTATGATCAGGAACAAAGTAAGGATGTTCCCTCTCACCATTGCTTTTCGACATCATAATAAAAGTCCTAGCTAATGCCATAGGACAAGAAAAGGGAATAGAACTAATAAATGATTACAACAAAGTTGCCAGATACAAGGTTAACACACAAGAGTTCACTGCCTTTCCATATACTAGCAATGAACAAGTGGAATTTAAATTAAAAATACAATACAATTAACATTAGCATGCCCCCCCCCAATGAAATACTTTGGTATAAATCTAACAAAATATGTACAAGATCTATATGAGAACCAATCACTCCTAAGCACTTCTACCTCTACCACCCGGTTCCTTAGTCTCCTTTCCTGATTACTACCATAGATTTCTGGCTGGTCTCTGCTTCTACATTTAACGGTCTCTTTTCTCCTCACTGTAGCCAGGGTAATCCTGAAATCAGATTGTGTCTCTCTCTCCTTTGTTCAAAACTCCACTTCACTATGAGTAAAGCCAACATTTTCACAGTGGCCTCAAAAGTCCTGGTGTTCTGGTTCCCAACAACCTCTCTGACCTCATCTTCTACCACACACTCCATGCTTACTCTGCTGTAACCATGTGGCTTCCTTGCTGTTCCTTAAACAACGTCCCATCCCAGGAACTCTGTACTGCTATTTACTCTTTCCCTAAATATCCAAAAGGGTCAGCACTTACTTCCTCCATGTCTCATATCATCTAATAGGAACACCATCTCCATCTCTGAATACCCTATCTAAAACAGTAACAGTCCTAACCACACATTCCACAACACTCTTCTCTTCTATTTATTTTTTCAGTACATTTAAACATGTCCAACACCTGACTTATTTTGTATTTATCTGTGTTCTGTCTGTTCCACCTCTCCCCCATCTCCGCCCTCACCAACTATAACATTAAACAGAGGTTTTGTCCATTCTGTTCACTGGCACCTAGAACTGTGCCCGGCACATGTGGGTACTCAGATATTTGTTGAATGAATTAAAATACATAAGCTCATCTACCACTATTGATCTCATATACGAAATAAAAACCCGTCAATATAAAAACCATTCCTGATAATTCCTATGCTAATACATTAATCTGTTAAGTAACTGCAGGTAGAATACTCAATTCAATTTATCCATTACGAATTTTTTTTTCAACTTTTTAGGTGTAGTATATCAAACAAGAACTTTATTGATAACCCCACTTTTTGCTTTTGCAGATATCCAGGATTACCGGTGATTATTTACATTACAATTATTCAAGTAAGCAAGTAAAAGAAAAAAAAAATCACAAATTGCCAGAAAATTAACTCCTCTTCCTCAAAAAAACAGAGAACAAAAAATGGTTTAGAGCATGCGTTGGCAAACTTCCTACAAAGGGCTAGACAGTGTAAGCTTTAAGCTTGGTGGGACACATACATATAGTCCCTGTTGTTTATTATAACCCTTTAATAATGTAAAAATCATTCTTAGTTTCTAAACATACAAAAACAGGCTACAGGCTGGATTTGACCCACAGGTAATAGTCTGCCAACTCTAGTTCAGAGAAATGCCCTGAATGCTTAGTCTGGCGTTTTATAGCATCCAAGATACATGCCTATATATACCTAAGAAAAGCATAAAAAAAGGACAATTATGAATACAGCATGCTGGAGAGGTAAATAGTTCTCAAATTTTTCCTGAGTTGTAATAGCTGTATTTTATATCTGGAAAACATATTAGAATAAATATTTTTAAAAGTATTTCAGAGCAAACTAGTAAGTGACTTCTAGATAATCCTTCTAATATTAAATACCCTTCATAAATTAATGGTTGACCCTATGACATTTACAATATCTTTAAAAAAATAAGAAACATCAAAAACAGTACCTCATACAGAAACATATGCTTATAGGCTTCTCAGATAAATTTTTTACAATGAAATCTGCAAAAGTTTTAGAATTTTTACCTGCCACAATATTCCCAGAACGTGCCACAACCTTGAATCCATCGGCTACTTTGTCTACACTATCTCCATGGGTAAGCAAAACAATTTCTTCCTTCTGAAGGCCCCTAATAAAAAATAAAACAACACACAAATAGCTTAATTATTAGACATGATTAATGGATTCTTTTGCTTTATTTTTTTCTAGCTTTATTGAGATTATGTTAAGTTTAAGGTGTACAATGTGATGATTTCATATACATATATATTGTGAAATGATTACTACAGTAAAAGTTAGTTAACATATCCACCACCTCACACAGTTACCATCTTCTGTGTGTGGTGAAAGCATTTAAGATCCACTCTCAGGCTTCCCTGGTGGCGCAGTGCTTGAGAGTCCGCCAGCCAGTGCAGGGAGCATGGGTTTGTGCCCCGGTCCGGGAAGATCCCACATGCTGCGGAGCGGCTGGGCCCGTGAGCCTGTGCTCCGCAACGGGAGAGGCCACAGCAGTGAGACGCCGGCATACAGCAAAAAAAAAAAAAAAAAAAAAAAAAAACAGATCCACTCTCCTAGTGACTTTCAAATATACAATACGGTGTTGTTAACTGTAGTCATCATGCTGTACATAAGATTCCTAGAATTATTCATCCTATAACTGGTAGTTTTTTGCTTTAGAAATACTAGCTTCTTCTGTGTGTACATCAAGAAAAGAGAGAAAGTATGTAACAGTGCAACACTGCTAGAATTTAAACTTATTCTGTCCATTATAAAGCAAATAATAATAAATTTCAAAAAAAGACAATCCATAAAAATTGAAAACTGAAACAATATATAAAGTTATTTTTTTTAACTTTTTATTTTATGTTGGAGTATAGTTGATTAACAATGTTGTGTTACTTTCAGGTGTACAACTAAGTGATTCAGTTATACATATACATGTATCTATTCTTTTTCAAATTCTTTTCCCAATTAGGTTGTTACATAATATTGAGCAGAGCTCCCTGTGCTATGCAGTAGGTCCTTGTTGGTTATCCATTTTAAATACAACAGGTGTACATGTCAGTCCCACAGGCCCTGACTCTCCCCACCCCCAGGCCATCCCCCCACCACCGGTAACTGTAAGTTCGTTCTCTAAGTCTGTGAGTAAAAAGTAAATAAATAAAGTTGGTAATATAACGCCCCCCACCACCACACACACACAATTTCAAGAGGCTATAAGATAATAATTTCAAAATTATATCTCTATTGGAATTTATCTTAAGGACAGAAGTAATTAATGGCATGGATTAAAACAGATATAAGTAACATTTATCAAATGCAATTGTGTGGACTTTCTTTGGACCCTGATGCAAACAAATCAACCATAAAAAGATATTTTTTACATTATGAAAAAATCTGAACAAGGACTTGGTATTAAATAATATTAAGAAATAAAAAATTTTAAATAAAGCAAGAAGATAAAGTACTTTAAAAGCAAGAGGATGGTTTGCGGTTGTTATTATTGTCATCACTATTACTTAGGATTAGTGTAGGTTGTAACTGAATACCAGGATTTTAGAACTATAAAGACAGAAAAACTTTAAATCTTAACCAGATCTTTACATTTAAAGCCTCCTGTAGTATCACCTTCTACCAGCAAGATTCCTGAAGTAGTTCTCAAGAGAGATACAGATCAATGTAAGCAACACCTCTCCATTATGAAGTAGAACAAGCACTGGATTTCAAAAACGTATTTTGGCAATGAGCAGCTTCAGTTCATAAAACTATTTTGAGCAACTCTGGCTTTTTTTTATTAATATCCCTTTGAAAACAAGAATACTTGAATACAGATATACTTATTTTTGTTCTTTCTAGTATTAAAGAAAAGCCAGCCACAGCCAGTTCTGTGTAAAAACTGGGAAATCTCCATTTCAGATAAGTTCTTAACTTGAATTTTAAAATTTCTGATCTGTCCAATTTGGAGAACACTATTCATTAAGAATTAATTTAGGCACAACTCAATAGAGGCTGTAAGAATATGTTAATAAACAAAACAAATCTATAAAAATAATTAGCACAGTTATAAGAAATGATAATAAAAACAACATGTGCACGTTAACTGACATCAGCCAGCGTTTTACAGATTGAATGCAGTTAGGGAGAAATGTGATTTTTAAATAAAAATGAAATTTAGTTCAAAAAAAAGTAAGTGAGTAACTCTATCAATAGTCCACCTAAATGGGCTATATCCAAAACATCGGAAAACCCCAAAAAAGAAAGCAAGTGACTAAAACTTAAGTTTTCTGGTCTTTCAGGAAGCTGAATGAAAACTCAGCTATTTTTTTTGGTAAAGCAGAAGATAAATGATTCTAGAAAGCCAATGAACAGCTCATTCACCAATCTTCAAATACATTAGAGCTGCTGTACCTAATCTATTATCACCTAGCAATAAAATAAATTAATACATTCACTGTATTAAAGACAGTACACCAAGTATAGTTATGCTCAGATACAGTAGAGAAAGTGAGGAAGAGGGAAATAAAACACATATTTAGTAATGAGTCCAGCAATGGGTAGCTTGCTAAGTACCCAGAGCAAGAACATGGTAGAGGAAGAGGTATACAAATGCAGGACAGTTTAAAACATTATCCATCTGCCACGTCTGTCATACTAATGTTTAGAATCACACTCTACTAGTAAAGAGTGAAAAGGGAAAACTACAAATGTTGGCATCACAATATGCTGTCCCAAAGAGGGGTTCAAGACGGCACACGTGCTTTTATTAAATTATGTCATTAAGTGCTTTTCTTATCCCTAATTAGCATCACTGCGATCTGCTGCTGTCTTGACACTCAGCTGGAAGACAAATATGACAATTAACACCTTTGGCCACTACTGTGGCCTTAATTTTGTCTAAGAATTACAGAATCTCCAATTTTAAAGAATAACATTCCCAGCTATAAGTTAGTTAAGCTACTAACATTCTTATTGATCTAAAAATATCTTTAATACCTGAATAATGAGCATGTGTTATCCACACTAATACTGAAGACTCCATCTTCTCTAACACTTTTTTTGTGCACAGTACCTCCAAATACCTTATTCATCATCTGTTCAAGAGAAAATAAATTGATGTTAATATAAATCAAAAGAAAATTACTCAATTTCTTACATTAATAATTTATGTTTCTTATTTTTAGGATAGCTGTTATATTTGTGCCCCCCAAATAAAGGAAGTCTGATAACCGTAGATAACTTGGTGCTATTATATATAATTATAAAGTTCTTAAAAGGCATAGTTATAAAACAAAACTAAATTAATAAAAATTAACCTCAGGTCAAATTCCTAAACACTGGCAAATTTTCCATTTAGGGTACTTTAATTCATCTGTTAAAAATAGGGATTTCTTTGACACTTACATCTGTTTAATTTTAAAGCATTTTAAAAGGCACTTTGAGCTTACAAAGTACCTAGGTTGGTATTAAAACCAGGCAGATATAAATTCCTCCAAACTGTTTAATCTTTGGCTCCAAAGGAATAGTCTGAAAGTCTGCAAAAGGCTGTCCCGTGGAGATGAGATAAGCAATAAAATCTGGTCTTTCAATTAAATTTATTTGTTCAAATCCCATACACCTACAGACTTTTAAGTGGTCTCTACATTCTGGCCCTTCTTGTGTCAGTCTTCTTATTTATCACTTACATATGTCCAAACACCCCCAACACCAGACACACACAAGATTTTTAGGAACATTAAATCTGCATCAATAAAATCACTAGAACCCATCTTGGTATGTCTGTTCCACAACAGGTGTCATAAGATACCTGCCACAACAATATGTGATGCAGGTTGACCCAGCCCCCAACAGAAAAGTAGGCAGAGGGCTAAATAAATGTTCATTCTTGTGATGCACAACGGCATATTCTTCAAAACCATCAGCAAATGCTGCCCTCTACATTCTCCTCTTAGACATTCACAATTAACCTTCCTGCAATAAAGGTTTGGGTTAAGTCCAGCAGTTAAAAAAACCCCTGCTAACCCTTGTTTAACCCAGTATTTCCCAAACTAAAGACTCATAAGTAAAACACTTTCTGCAGCACCTTAACCAACACAGTTTAGGAAACACTGCTGCAGTCTAATCAGTCCCCTTGCCTCCAGTCTTGCCTGTCTTCCAGCCTATATTCCAGAGATCTACGAATGTCAGCTACTAAAATATAAATATGATTCTGTTAGTCCATTATTAAATTCTTAATGGCTCTTTATCATCTACATCTGGGTTGGTAAATTTTTCCTGTAAAGGGCCAAAGAGTAAGTATTTTAGCCTTTGCAGGCCCTACTGTGTCTGGAGCAACTGTTCAACTCTTGTCGTCGTTAACACAAAAGCATCCACAGACAATACTTAAAGGACTGGATGTGGCGGTGTTCTAATAAACTTTATTTATGGGCACTGAAACTTGAATTTCATTTAATTTTCACATGTCACAAAATATAATTTTTTTTAAATGTTTTTCAACTCCAACCATAAAAACCATTTTAAAATCATAAAAACCATTGTTAGCTTGCAGGTCATACAAAAACAGGCAGTGGGCCAGCTTTGGCAGCAGGCTATAGTTTGCTGACCCCTTGTCTACAGGATAAAGTCCAATATGG